>NC_142949.1:8282573-8285073 GCF_046866305.1 Octopus bimaculoides
TTATCATTCAAAACTTTTTCATTCGTAATAAGCAACTTCTTCACTCTCTATGTTTGTCTGTTCTTGTTTGTCCCATCTGTGTATGGCTTCCATAGCCAATTTATGAAATAAAGAAGCTTGCTTCCCAAACACATGGTTCCGGAACCAGTTCCACTGCGTGGCACCTTCAGCAACTGTCTTCTGCTATAACCTGGGACCGACCAAAGCTTTGTGCGTTTGTGTTTGTACCCCCACCATTGCTTGACAACCGATGTTGGTGTGTTTACGTTCCCGTCACTTCGCGGTTCGGCAAACAGAGAGACCGATAGACTATATCCTGTGATCGATTTGTTCGACTAAAGGCGATGCTCCAGCATGGCCGCAGTCAGATAACTGAAACAAGTAACAATAATATTAACATTATATATACTCGCATGATTATTATTCAGTATTAACGCAATTGACTGACGAACGGTTTCGTGAAACTCTGCCTAAAAATATTTGAAGATCTGTTTCATCTTTAATACGTGTGTGCGTGCTTGTACGTGGGTGGGTGTGAGTGCGTGTTTGTGTACGTGTGTGTTCGTGTATCAGTGAATTTATGTCTATAAAGAGTGACGTTTGTGTGGTGTCTCTTTAGTTGCATAGGCAGTCGCCTTTCCATACTTACACATGTCTATGTAAGATGTTCGCATCACGACACTGACAAGTGTCATTAATTTCACTTACGTTAGTTTCTTTAATCAAAGAAAGGTTACTAGTTACAACTGTGTTTATTAGAAGAGGGAACCAACTCATGCAACGTTTTACTTCATTCAACCTATCATGCGCAGTTCCGATGGATATATGTTTGAATGCAGTGTATACATACATATATATATATACATATACTTTAAAGCATATTACTCTACCTCTGGTATTTGAGTACTCTTTTTTCCACCTTGTTGCACATTTCATGTGCTTACTCCGGTATATATATATATATATATATATATATATATATATATATATATATATATATATATATATATATATATATATATATATATATATATATATATATATATATATATATATATATATATATATATATATATATATATATGTATGTATGTATGTATGTATGTATGTATGTATGTATGCATGTATGCATATATATATGTATGTATGTATATATGTATATATATACATATCTATGTATTATGTATATATAGATATGTATATATATATATATATATATATATATATATATATATATATATATATATATATATATATATATATATATATATATAATAATTTTCACAGAGGATGTAGCAACCGTTACCAATATAGCATAAGAACTTACCTTAGGAGATCATTAACTGGATTCCTTAAGGGTCGTTCTCACAGTTTATATTTATATTATGAATATGAAAATTTAAAAGTTTAAAAACCTTATAATATATATATATATATATATATATATATATATATATATATATATATATATATATATATATATATATATATATATATATATATATGTATATATATATGTATATATATAAATATGCATATAAGTCATATATATATATGAGTAAATATATATATATGTATATATATATGAATGAGTATATATATATATATTTATATATGAGTACATATATATATATGAATATATATATATGAGTATATATATATATGAGTATATATATATATGAATAAGTATATATCTTTATATATGAATGAATATATATATATGTATGTATATATATATATATATCTTTATATATACATAAATATATATATACGTATTATATATACATACACATATATATATATATATCAATATCTATATATACACATATCTATATATTTAAATACACACATTTTCTATCATTATATACATGTTTGTGAATAAATTTGTATACCTGTCTGGTATATGTGTGCGACGATGTGTATATGTATATGAGAGTTCATGTGAGTATGTGTGAGTGTGTGTGAGTATTGTGTGGTATGTATGTAGGTATTTATAATCCAGAGAAGCTTGTCTAATATTGAATCAGATTACTTAACACACACTCACACACAAACACACACACACAAACACACACGCTCCATCATACACATGTACATACACATACACATGAATGAATATATGAATGTATGTATGTGCAATAACGCGTGTTTATGCGTATATGAACGTGAGTGTGCGTATATATGAGAAAATGTGTGTGTATGGATGTGTGTGTGCGTGTGTGTATATAAATGACTGTATGCTGGTTTCTACACTGAATATTCCAATTGATTGTTAAGATGAATAATCTACTCATTGACTTTGTGTCTAAGTGGCTAAGTACTCCGCAGTTACGTTAATCTTTAAAGTAATTCCCTGGTAGAATGGTATCACTAATACATATTTACACACACACTCACCACACACAGAAACAGCCTCGCTCACACACACACATATATATAAGTATATATATATATATATATATATATATATATATATATATATATATATATATATATATAC
>NC_142949.1:8297573-8317573 GCF_046866305.1 Octopus bimaculoides
GGAGATATTTGCGAAGTGTTGCATCACTCTTCAATACTATCCTGATGTCATATGGTCCACATATCTTTGGTATCGTTTCGGAGAGGCCTTTCACATAGTGTAGACAGACTGTAGTCTGTTTATTGATTTTATCCTCTCTTCTCTTCATAATTGGAGTGGATAGTATGTTTTGAGGTAGTTGTTCCTTAATAGATTGTTACTTAGCTTGATCATTTCTTCGCAGTTTGTATCAGGATCGCTACTTATATTCTTTGCTCAATGTTTTAGGCACTGAGCAATCCCTCTCTTTACACTGTATGACATCGTGGTTAAAAGCGCGGGCTATTAACCCCAAGATTCCGAGTTCGATTCTAGGCAGTGACCTGAATAATGATAATAATATCGGAAAAATACCTTAGGAATGAGTTCCCAGGTTCGAAATTCCCCTAGGACACCTGATAAAGGCTGGAGAGTACATCAGCCGAAACGTTGTGTTAACAACAAAAAAGATAAGGACAGATATAATACGTCAAATGTAAATAATGTGCGATATTCTTGTTTTTTTTTTTTTATTGTGTACACATTATCGTGCTTTGTTTTGTAATGTCCCCTTTTTGTTTTGTGTTCAGCCTTAGTGGTCAATAAAGAAAATATTCTTTTCTGCTCTAGGCACAAGGCCCGAAATTTTGGGAGATGGTGGTGGTGGTGGTGGTGGTGGTGGGGCAGTTGATTAGATCGACCCCAGTACGCAACTGGTACTTAATTTATCGATTCCGAAAGGATGAAAGGCAAAGTCGACTTCACCGGAATTTGAACTCAGAACGTAAAGACAGACTAAATACTGCAAAGCATTTCGCCCGGCGTGCTAACGTTTCTTATTTCTTTATTGCTCAGAAGGGGCTAAACATAGAGGGGAGAAACAAGGACAGACAAAGGGATTAAGTCGATTACATCAACCCCAGTGCGTAACTGGTACTTAATTTATCGACCCCGAAAGGATGAAAGGCAAAGTCGACCTCGGCAGAATTTAACTCAGATAAGTTAAGTACCAGTTACGTACTGGGGTCGAGCTAATCGACTGCCCCCCCCCTCTCCCGAAATTTCGGGCCTTGTGCCTAGAGTAAAAAAGATTCTTTAGCGGTCGATAACATTGAATCCTAGTGAGACATTGGGGTCGATGTAACCCTCCATATTCCAGAGAGAGAGAGAGAGGGGGAAGAGAGAGAGAGAGAGAGAGGGGGAAGAGAGAGAGAGAGAGAGAGGGGGAAGAGAGAGAGAGAGAGAGAGGGGGAAGAGAGAGAGAGAGAGAGAGAGGGGGAAGAGAGAGAGGGGGGCAAAACATATGACAAAAAAACTATAATCTGCGATTGATATAAAATGGCTCCCAGAGAAAAAAAAATATAAAGAAGATATTTTTGCATGTTATTTTTATGGTAATCCTTGTTGATCATCACTTCCGAATAAAACAGAAATAGCCTGGAAGAGCTGACAGATTATTTTAAGAGTACAGCAAAGATCCAATAGATCTTCTAAGTCTCTGACCTACATTCTCTAAATTCATGTCGAAAGAAGTTTCCAGAAGATGAAAAGAGGAAAAAAAATATTCAGAGCCAAGAATCTGAACATTGGAACAAACGACATTCAAGTATGCTATTATTATTTTTGTGTTGTTTTTTTTTTTTACTTTTCTTTCTTTCTTTTTTTCTTCTTATAATTGAACGTTGTGTTAAAATAAATCTACAGATGGATCGACTTCCTTTTGAATATTTTACGTTCGAAATCGTACAACAGGCCTGCTACAATACTCTTGGTCCAAACGCAGGCAAACGGATTCATTGAAATCAACCGAGGTGTCCGATATGGGGAATGTGCTCTTACTTCTACTATACAAAATCACCGCGGACTTCCTATTTGATTCATTCGCTAACAACTGCGCCATGGTAGTGGTTGGAGTGCAGTTATCGAGTTCCCTGTTTTGTTATTGTCCATGACTTTTTTTCAAATTGTTATGAATTTATAGACTTTGTTTTTCGTAATATTGGTTTCAAATTTTGGTACTGGACCACCAAATTCGGAGCAGGAGGTAAGTCACTTATAACGACTTCAATGTTTAACTGATACTTATTTTATCGATTCCGAATGGATGAGAGACAAAGCTGACCTTGGCGGAATTCGAATTCAGAAAGTAAAGATGGACGAAATGCTGCTAAGCATTTCGCCCGTCGTGTTTACGATTCTGGTAGTTCACCGCCATCGGTTTTACATAATATCAATGTTAACGTAGAAGAATAGCTGTGAAACCAGCTTTAGAAAATCAGGTAAAATTCCATTATAGAGGGCAAAATTGGTCAGCAGCTACTAGAGAATCGAACACCCTACCTCTCGAATTCTGGCTCAGTGCTTTTGGTATTACACCCGATCTTCTAAAACTTACAATTTCTAGAAAAAAATGTGACTTAATCGACGCTTTGATGGTTGTTTATAAAAATGTTTTCATACTTCTAAAGCTATTATTTAGCGTTATAAAAGACTGTATCTGTTGTCAAGATTTGTTTAGCAAGAAGCCAAATTTTGAGCAGTACAGTGTTCGATTCACCTGATCGAGGGGGAAAGCTTCAGGGTTTCGATAGTTGCAACTAAGAGTGGGCTGCTGGTGTGGCTTGCGATTGATAACGCCTTTCATGTTGGGACAACAGTAGTACGAGTGGTATGAAATTTTTATCGAGCGTCTATTAAGAGTTTTTCTGTATTCCTGATTTACAGGGAAATACTTATCTAATTCCTGGCGTAATTAAATAAGGCGTATTTGATAAAATCGGTCGTACACGAAGCTGAAGTCACATCAGTGTTCTAACGTAATCGAAAAGCAAAATTACTTCGGTTTATGCAAAGACAATTTGAAAAGTCGATATGCATGCTACCATTCTTCTTTACGTTACGCCGACAAAAGTTAAGCTACTACGTTGGCTGGCCATGTATGGAATCTGAAAACCAACTATGTACCACATTCAATCAAGTGGATCATTATAGAGAAATATACAGCATATGTAAATGGATCAATAAGATGCAAGTTATGTGTAGCTGAGAGATCGAATATTCTTTTTAGATCCAAGAATTCTATCACACTACTTGCAGATCCCAAATATTTAGCAAATGAAGCACAAGGATAAATTTCTTTTTTCAAACAAGAGGATACCACCCTCTCTGGATTGAGCAGCTGACTCGCAGACTTTGGCATCCTCCTCGTTGAATCATTCTCCTTCGACAAGATTAATTAAGTTTTGCACGGACTAACAAGATGCAAACCTATTTCTTTTCATTCTTTTTCAGTAATCATTCTGTTTCCTCGTCCCATTTTGTGCATCAACTCTCTTCTTGTTTTTTCTCATATTTTCTCATAAACAAACGTCCTCTTTTCAAACATAACTAGCTATGAGTATTGAGCAGACGGAAGGTTTACTTGAAAACACAGAGCACGTTATTTAAACCTGCCGAATTCATCGTGTTTTCACAACATAGAACTACACACACACACACACACATACACACACACGCACATACATACACATATGTGTACGTATATATATATATATATATATATATATATATATATATATATATATATATATATATATATATATATATATATATATATATACATACATACATGTGTGTGTATATACATACATACATACAATGGCGATTTTATTGAATAAATTTACTCTTTAGTATTTAGAGATATTTTTATAAAATTTTGGTAAATATATCTGTTAAAATGATATGTCAGAGTTTTTTTCACTTTGGCGTAATTTAAAGGACAGTTTATTCATCACCTCCTGTGTATGTATATATGCATATGTATGTATGTATGTATGTATGTATGTATGTATGTATGTGTGTATGTATGCATGTATGTGTGTGTGTCTGTAGAAATATATATATGTATATATGTATTATACAGGTATGTATGTGTGTGTATACATACATACATACATACGGGACATGCGTAGGGAAAGAATATAAATAAATGTTATACAATAATTTAGTTGTGGTACTAAAACATGATTATTATATTGGTAAAAATGTGCCAAAGTTGCTCGAAGAAGCTACAAATAACCCAAAAGTGAAGATTGGAATCGTATTTTCGATATCCACACATATACATACATATACATACATACATATATATATTATATATTATATATATATATATATATATATATATATATATATATATATATATATATATATATATATATATATATATATATATTCAAATATGTGCATATGTGCGTGTGTAGTAGTAGAAGTAGTAGATGACTGGGTGTAGATGACTGAAAAACAGATAACGTTCGTAAATGTGAGAGGCAATTAAAAAAGAATATTCGAGAGAAAAATTAGTTTTAACATTAGAATTAAATATTCAATTCAGTGCTAGAAATAAGATTATAGGTATAAGGAAATTAGACGGTTACCCCCAGTCAAAAACTACAGATTAAATGTAATGTATACGTGAAGATAAATAGACAGAAACGTCTAGATTGGAAAGGGAGATACCTAGTTCAGAAAGTGATACAGCAAGGAGACAGCTACTACTTCTACTACTACACACGCACATATGCACATATATGAATATATATATATATATATATATATATATATATATATATATATATATATATATATATATATATATATATATATATATATATATATATATATATATATATATGTATGTATATATATATATATATATATATATATATATATATATATATATATATATATATATATATATATAATATATATATGTATGTATGTATATGTATGTATATATATATATATATATATATATATATATATATATATATATATATATATATATGTATATGTATATATATATATATATATATGTATATGTATATGTATATATATATATATATATATATATATATATATATATATATATATATATATATTTATATATGTACATATACATATATATATATATATATATATATATATATATATATATATATATATATATATATATATATATATATATATATACATATACATATACATATACATATATATATATATATATATATATATATATATATATATATATATATATATATATATATATATATATATTCATATACATGCACACAGTGAGGAAGGCGGCTTGATAATAATAAAGAACTCTGACAGAGTAACCATAGGGGATTTTGAAAAGTACGAAGATGTAAGAAAACAGACTGATTAATATATTCAAAAAGAAAATTAAATATTTATACAACGAAGACAAAGTATATTTTTCTCTATTAGGCAAGAATAAAATAGACAATGTATTGCTAAGCGTTGGACCAGCAAATTTATAAGATGGTGGTATGGAACCATTGAGGACAAAAATCCCATGGGTTTATTTCTGCACAATGTTTTATCTGACCTACGATCTGCAAAATACCTCTAAGGACGTTATGTTTTTAAATATAGATATTTATTCATAGCGAACTCCGAAAGGGATATCAGTAAACCGAATGCACTTTCTTGGAAAGCGCTCAGCTACTGAAGAATATCTGGATTTGAAACTTTTTAAAAAGGTCCGAGTCAACAAGTGAGCCTCTAAGTGGCTGCTTGATCTGCTAGAAATTGCAACCAAATCTTGCTGGAATTCCATGGTATATACTTAAACAAGAGATGCATTGGCAACCGGAATCCTTGAAGCAGCTTTAGATTAAAATGTCGATGTTATTGTGGATGAAAACGTGGAATGACACTAAATTCAATACTTTGTTGCAAAGAAATATGTCAAAGAGACTTAAGTGTTAAGCGGTCGACTTTGCCTTTCATCCTTTCGGGGTTGATAAATTAAGTACCAGTTACACACTGGGGTCGATGTAATATTTGTCTGTCCTTGTTTGTCCCCTCTATGTTTAGCCCCTTGTAGGCAATAAAGAAATAAGAAACGTTAGCACGCCGGGCGAAATGCTTTGCAGTATTTTGTCTGTCTTTACTTTCTGAGTTCAAATTCCGCCGAGGTCGACTTTGCCTTTTATCATTTCGGGGTCGATAAAATAAGTACCAGTTGCGTACTGGGATCTATCTAATTGACTGGCCCCCTCCCACAAAATTTCTGTCGGGCTTTGTACTTAGAGCAGAAAAGAATATTTTAAATTCCGTCCAGGTCGACTTTGCCTTTCATCCTTTCGGCGTCGATAAATTAAGTACCAATTGCGTACTGGGATCGATCTAATCGACTGGCCCCGTCCCCACAAAATTTCGGGCCTTGTGCCTAGAGTAGAAAAACAGAATATATCAATATTTCCAGATATAAGCTGAATATAAATGCAGTAAATTCAGTTCGTGATAATGTCAAGGTGACGATGTTATGGTATACATCTATTCAGATCAATAATGAAATCACTGTCTGATAACAAACGGGCAAATATCAGAAGTAAAAAAAAGAGGAAATGCTAGAAGAAAACTTAATGAACTCCGTTAGACATCCAGCTGTAGTACGCTTCATAGAATCTTCTGATGACAGTAGAAACTTTATGAAGATGTCGCCCAGGTGACTAAAATCGGTCGGAATAATTCGTTAAAAGAATTAACAGACCCTATTCTTCTCTGTCATTCTTTGTTCCTCTTTAAACGACCTGATTCCATCCCGTTGTCTAGCTTTCTGGACGAATTTCTTAAATTTCTAATCAATACATTCTTAATAAATTTCTTATCAATACATTCTACACACATCATTATCCTTCAACGAGAAAACAGCGAGCTGGCCGAATCGTTATAACCCCGGACAAAACGCTTAGTGACATTACTCCCGAATCATTACGTTCTGAGTTCAAATCCCATTGAGGTCAACTTGGGTCTTTACCAGTCATTCACTACGGTTAACGTCATCGATTAGCCATCTCCCTGCTAAATTCCGGGCCCCGTGCTGTAGTGGAAAAAAAAATTATTCAACGCATAATTCCAGACATCGAGTGTGCAAAGTATGTCTTGCTTCAGTTAGAGCTTATACACATTCTAAAAGTTTCCAATTTGGCAAGAATTACAATTGATTCGTTCTGCAATAAATCATCTCCTTTTCCAAAATCAAACCATTCAATCGTTTAAAATACTTGTGACTTCAATCTAACAATACAGTTAATTTACTTGCAATTTTCTATCGAGCGCAGAGCCTCGTTTGAATCTATTCGTCGTTCATGTTTAATTTTACTGTTAACACAATTCAGTCACATTCATGGAAAGAATTCTCTATGGGAGACTTCGGATTTCTTTATGTAGCTCTTATTTTTTTACTTTCTTGTGTGTATTTGTCAGTGTGTATGTGTGTATGTGCGCATGTGTATATATATAAATGTATATGCGTATTTGTGTATATATATATATATATATATATATATATATATATATATATATATATATACATATATACATGTATATGCACCAATACATGCACATATACAAACATGCATACATGCATGTACATATATGTCTATCTAAATGTATATAGGTACGGCATATATATACATATATATATATATATACATATATATATATATACAGATAAAAAATCTTGCAAAACAAATATGTATATACATATATATATATATATATATATATATGCACATATTTATATATATGTCCTATATGTATATGTATGTATACATTTATGTGCATGTGTGTGTGTGTGAGTGTGTATGTGTGTGTGTGTGTGTGTGTGTGTGTGTGTGTGTGTATCTGATTCTCTAATTAAAACCACATTCTTTCCCCATTCTGTGATTTTCAAGATAAAATACACTTGATACCCTCCTTTTTTTCCTTTCATTTTAACCTTCATTTTTCAAGCTGAAAACATGAAAAACTTGTCTCACATGTCTCTTTCTCTATGTTAGCCATTTTTTTTTTCCTAACGAGATTCGCAGCAAGCCAAAACTCGATAGTGAATCCGACAAGTTTGATTGCTCGTATTACATTCGCCATGAGCTGCTTTGTGTTATCAGCAAGACACTCAAACATCACAATTTTAATTTACTGAATATAACGAAACAATGATTTTCATTTCTAAAATGTATTGAGTTGGAGAAAAAAATATGGCGCCCATTGCATGTACTTCCTGAAATGGCCCCCATTTCGATTCTAAGACTGACTGACGCAGGAGATGTTCAGTTTCACCTTTTGAATGGAAAACGCAGGGGTACAAATATCATGCTAGCGTAGTGGTTCTCAAGAGTTTAATGTTTATGCCCCCCTTTGATTACTGTTTTACTCTGGTCGATGCCCGGAACCATTCGATGTTTAAAGACTAGTTTTATAGATGCTTCTTCTAGAATCGCTATTTTGTTTTTCTCATGTTCATTTGGATAGGTTTGCAGGAGCACTGACTGAACGAGTATATATTAGTGGCTGGAAATATGTTGAACTATGCAAAAGGATAAAGAAAGAAAGAAAACTTAGCTGTTTCTTGCAATAAATAAATCTAAAGCAAACTTTATTCACGGACCTTTAACATATTATTGTGGATCCGTAATTTACCATTTTGCGTGCGTGGACTCCGCAAAATCTTATATGGGTCCCTAAGGGTGATATCGAGCCCAGCTGAGAACCACTTTTCTATATAGAGAGTTGTAAATCTTAGGGGACAGACTTGAGAAAATGCCTGGTTCAAGACTTGGAGAATAAAATACAGAGGAAAACGAAAACAAGGTGAGTAAGTATATCGAGTGAATACGAAGGAAAATGGGACACGGTTCGTTGAAGAATCGGAGATAAAGGGGTTCTTTGTAGATGTAGTCCCACACTCATTCGTGACCAAGAAGGTCTTTATCCCTCTTCTTAAATGACTGAGATCAGAACATTACCACTGAAAGGGTATCCGTTCCGTTGAAAGGGTGATCCATTTACAGCCGAGTAGACTGGAGCTGGAGCAACGTGAAAAGGAGTGGTTTGTTCAAGAACACAACGCAACACTCGTTCTGGGAATCGAAACCACGATCTTGCGATTTCGAGTTCGACGCCCTGACCACTCTACCACGCTCCTCCACAACAACAGTAAAATACTAATTGCAACAACAACAAAAACAACAGCAATTAAAGCAACAACACCCACCACAATATCAGTACAACAACAACAACAACAACAACAACAACAACAACAACAACAACAACGACGACGACGACAGCAACAACAAACAATGACAGTAACAGAAAAAACTGCCAAAAAGTTCAATGCGTCATTGATTCTACCAACTTTGGAGCTTCTTGTTAGTTGATATTGAATTTTGAAGCTCGGCACAAGGCCAGAACCATTTCTTCGGAAAAAAATTACAGCAGACTTCATTGAAGAAATTCTGATATTTTATTGACCCAGGGTATGGGTAATCCGAGTAAGATTTGAACCGTAGATTTAAAGGAATATAAGCACTCGGTCACCGAGCAAGCCGTGTCATGTGATCACGTTTGGAATTGTTAAAAGGTATTCGAAGGCATGTGGCCAATCGGTTAGGGTTGTTGGCTCGGGATCTTAAAGTCGTGAGTTCGATTCCCTGCGACAAGTTGTATCCTTAAGCAAGACATTTTGTTTCACGTTGCTCCAGTTCACTCAGCTGACAAACATGAGTTGTACCTGTATTTCGAAGGGACCAACCAGCCTTGTCACACTGTGTCACGCTGAACTTCTCTGAGAACTAGGGTTAGGATATGTGTGTCTGTGGATTGCTCTGCCACTTGTACATTAAATTCACGAGTAGCCAGTTCCATTTATCGGATCAACTGGAACACACGTCGTCGTAACCGACGGAGTACCAGTGTTCAAAGATATTCACATATAATGGAACTGAGTTGTCAGCAATAGGCACATTCCTGACTCATCATCCCTCTTGGACACTACTGCTCTCAGCACCAGAACCCATGCGGCCGGTTACCAGGTTTCCAAGGCTTGTATGTGATAGACTGAAAGGGACGCCAGTTCATCGCAGAGATAATCATTTACATTTGAATGGATTAGAGCAACGTAGACTAAAGGGATTTGCTCAAAAAAGACAAAACACACCATTCGGACCAGAAATCGATCGTGAGTGCAACGCTCTAACCATAAAGTTATGAACCTTCAATACATTCAGGCATAAATATCTTTAGAGATTTACTTCTATTTCAACAAAGTCGAAATTTTCCTCTTTGTCCTTCGAAATCTACACAACATATACCACTAGTAATATTTGGGAGACTGCAGGTCATTTGGTAACGGGCCGCAAATCATTTGGTGCCAGGCCGCACAGAAAGAATGAATTTTTATCTCAATTCTACTGATCGGCAGCACTTACTCCTTTATACATATTTATTATGTATGTGATATAAGAAAGTATATATATATATATATATATATATATATATATATATATATATATATATATATATATATGTATATAGATATGCAGGGCAGGGAATCATCAATTAGTAATAAAATTAATAATTAACGATTCTGCCGGGTAGCTCAGTATGAAAAAAACCTTTTTCGGTAAAATTTATAATCATAAATATATAGGGATTGACAGTAACCTGCTTCTCCAACATACTGAGAATTCAGAAATAGCAGTCAAAGAACTACTGATTTCAAAACTACAAATTATTACTCCAGATTGATAGCGATATTTTTGATACACACAGAACAAAAAACAATAGAGAAGAGTAAAAAACACTCGCCTTTAGTTAATTTAGTACAATTGTTTCACAGTTAAGAGTACATAATACTCTATTCTGATCTTCAGCTAAATATTCTAATAAATTTGTTAATGTTTAAATAACTCACGTTAATTTTGACCATGTGAACATCAATACCACGTGAAGAAGACGTTAAGAAATTTATCGGCCAGCAAGTTCAAAATCTCTCGCCCTAATGAATTTCATATACATATATACAAACATATATAAGAAAGAAGGTATTTATATATATTTATATATATACCTTCTTTCTTATTTGCTTCAGTCATTTGACTGCGGCCATGCTGGAGCACCGCCTTTAGTCGAACAAGTCGACCCTAGGACTTATTATTTGTAAGCCTAGTACTTATTCGGTCGTTCTCTTTTGTCGGACCGCTAAGTTACAGGGAGGTAAACACACCAACATCGTTGTCAAGCGACGATGGGAGGACAAACATAGACACACAATCACACTCACACACACACACACACACACACATATACACACATACACACACGCGTGTGTATGTGTGAGCATATGACCTCCTCGTAGTGAGCGTTTTGTTCGCGAGATCGCGTTTTCCGTTCCTAGTCCGGATGTTGCACTGTTTTCTTGAGCAAAATACTTCATCTCACGTTGACACCTAACATATAGTACACCATGCATCTGATCAGACAACGTCAATTTTTACGGCAGAAGCGAACTGATGTACAGCACACACATTTGATCATAATAAACGTACCATTTGTGCAGGCTGCTCAGTAAGAAATTACAGAGGCGTCTTTCTCGAACTACGAAACATTATCATGATATATACGTGTATTATACAGGGCTGGTCAAAACTCACCTGACAGTAAATCAAAACCATTTAATTCCATGATTTATCTATGTTTAACAACTGAATTAATTTAATAAAAGCATCTAAATATGAAATAACATGAAAATTCTTCAAGCTGAAGTCCTTCTTCAGCAATACATTTTCCTGTTCGAGTCAATACAGAATTACAGATAGTATTTATGGAATTTTGGTTTCCTGTCGGGTGACTATTGGCTAACCCAGTATATGTAATAATTAAAGTATATATTATATATATTTATTTTGTTTTCCTACACGCTTGATCATTCGGTCTGTGGAGGACTTATGTTCCATGAAAGCGGTTCGTGGTCCAAAAATGTTTTGGGACCGCTGAATTAAGGGGCGATATTCCGTTTTTACAAAATTTCGCATTCTGTTTCGACACGAGAAATCAATATATAAATTTACTTTTGAATTACAATTATTTCCAAATAAGGTAATTCAAGTTTCGTTTGTTTGAAAGTCAAATCACTTACATGTAATTATTGACGACTCCAAAAGTTCAAACTTCAGACGTTGAAAGCCATACTAAAAACATTCCAGTCAATAAATCGTCGTATTTGGATGTTGGAGCATTCTAAATCAATCGATATACACAGGGTTTCGATTATTTTTTTTAACTTTCAGAATCAATATTTTACCTAATGCACCCAATATCAGATTTTTTTACTATCTTGAAATATATATTGTGCTGATTTTATCTGGCAGTTTACCTGCATTTTAATAAAAATATTTTACTCAACAAATGGAATACCGCTTTTTTTACAAACGGAAGACATGTTTTTTTTTTGTAAGAAAACGAATCTCAAAAATTTCTGTCATCTACAATGCTGGTTGAGAAGTTGTTATTGTATCTAACGAGGAGGCGCAATGGCCCGGTTGTTAGGGCAGCGGACTCGCGGTCATAGGATCGCGGTTTCGATTCCCAGACCGGGCGTTGTGAGTGTTTATTGAGCAAAAACACCTAAAGCTCCACGAGGCTCCGGCAGGGGATGGTGGCGAACCCTGCTGTACTCTTTCACCACAACTTTCTCTCACTCTTACTTCCTGTTTCTGTTGTGCCTGTAATTCAAAGGGCCAGTCTTGTCACACTGTGTCACGCTGAATATCCACGAGAACTACGTTAAGGGTACACGTGTCTGTGGAGTGCTCAGCCACTTGCACGTTAATTTCACGAGCAGGCTGTTCCGTTGATCGGATCAACTGGAACCCTCGACGTCGTAAGCGATGGAGTGCCAACAACAACAATTGTATCTAACACTACAATCCGTTAGATACGTAGAAAAGGAGTGTTACATGAAAAACTTCCACTCCTTTTGCAGATACTTCATTAAAAAATGATTGCAGGATGATCGATAAACCTCTGGTGTCTCTTAATCGAGTATAACCTTACGATGTGTTGTTACACACAAGGTTTGGCTGACGGCAGTCGCAGATGGGTGCCGGTAGCTGCAGAATGAGATGACCGTGCGCAGCATTTTGGGAGCTGGTGATTTGGTGCGGTGGCCTGGACATCGGTCCCAGTGCACAAGTGTTACTTATTTCATCGATCCTGAAAGGATAAATGGCAAAGTGGAACGAGACAGTATTCGAACTAAGGACGTAAAAGTGAACGAAATATCGCTAAATGGCAAATGACATCGAATTAAACTAATTTAAAACTATGCCTTTTTCTAACACCCTAAAATATAATGTATCTTAGATTATCAGAACAAAGACAACCAATCGCAATGTTTAATGAATCCGTGTATCTTTCTTTTTTTTTACTTCTTTTTCTCTCTCAACCGATCTAGTTTTTCACCTGTTTCTACGGATTATTTTGATAAATGAATAATTGCGATGTTTCTAAAGCATTCAAACCATAAAAATAAATACTAAGACATTCAGATGCATATTCTAGTATCTTATTTTTGTCTGAGTGTTCAGTAAAGCAAATAAATTAAGAATTGTTTTTGTATACTAAGTCGATTTGTCTTCTAAATTAATGCACATATTGTTTCCATGTATTTCTTTTTCACTGTCTCCGGTTGGTTAAAACATAATTTACAGCTGCCGCCATTTTTACTGCTTTCATTGTTTTTTGTTGTTTTTGTTATTGTTACATTTGTTGTTGTTATTATTGTTGTTGCTGTTGCTGGTAATGAGTAGTCACCATCAAACCTGCATGATTTAATGAGTGTTTCGAAGATATTCCGTACCAGGTACTCACATCGATTATTGTATGTCAGCAAATGCGCTGCCAGTGTGTATTGAATAGAGTACTGAAACAGAATATGTGCAGTCTATCTATCTATCTATCTATCTATCTATCTATCTATCTATCTATCTATCTATCTATCTATCTATCTATCTATCTATCTATCTATCTATCTCATTCTCTCTCTTTTTCTATCCATCTATAGATAAATAGACAGATAAATAGATACATAGATAGACAGAGATAGACATACATACATACAGATAGATAAATAGATATATAGATAGATAGATAGACAGACAGACAGACAGACAGATAGACAGACAGACAGACAGACAGATAGACAGACAGACACATAGATAAATAGACAGAGACACATACATACAGACAAATAGATAGATAAACAGATAGCCAGACAGACAGGCAGGTAGATAATATATATATATATATATATATATATATATATATATATATATATATATATATATATATAGATAGATAGATAGATAGATAGATAGATAGATAGATAAACATGGATAGATAGATAAATAGATAGATAGATAGATAGATAGATAGATAGATAGATAGACAGACAAACAGGCAGACAGACAGCCACATAAATAGATAGACAGTCAGACAGAATGGTGTTTGTGCCATCGTAGGTAATCTTCAGCATTTCCTGAATTTTCACGATGTTTTCATTCGTTCGGGAGGTCTACGGTCCTCCTGAGGAAGGTTGTTCTTCAAGCCACAACTGACCATTCATAAAGCGTGGAAACCATACATAAACTTTTTGCGCATAGCAGCGCCTTTGTAAGCTGTTTCGGACGCCGCTTTCCCCAGCAGGACACAGAATTTCACGGCAGCACGTTGTTCATTCATGTATTTGTTCATGCATGTATTTGTATTCATGTACTTAAGTATATTCCACCGATGAAGGCAAAGCATTATTTATGCAAAGCCAGAAATCCAGGATCTAGAATTATCTTGTTATTTTTACTGGTTTATTTTGTCTTCGTCTTCGCTCCTTGTACTATGTGGACATTTATTGTGGTTTTAGAGTCAGAATTTGACTGCTATTTTTCAGCGTGGCGGTATCTCTTAGATACCCTGTATTATAATTTTAAATAATTATTACCTTTGATGGTTTTTATTCCCATGCTGGCCACTTGATAAGATCAATATTTTAAATATCGATCTTATCCTTATTTATATAAATATATATATATATATATATATATATATATATATATATATATATATATATATATATATATATATATATATATGTATGTATCTATCTATATGTATATATATATATATATATATATATAGAGAGAGAGAGAGAGATATGCATATATTTATATATATATATATTATATGTATGTATATATATATATATATATATATATATATATGTATGTATGTATGTATGTATGTATAGGCGCAGCCGTGGTTGTGTGGTAAGAAGCTTGCTTTCCAACCACATGGTTCGGAGTTCAGTCCCACTGCGTGGCACTTTGGGCATGTGTCTTCTGCTATAGCCTCGGGCCAACCAAAGTCGTATGTGTGGATTTGATAGACGGAAACTGAAAGATGCCCGTCGTATATATGTATATATATATATTTGTGTGTGTGTGTGTGTGTGTGTATATATATATTTTTAGTCGAAGAAATCGACCTCAGGACTTATTCTTAAAGTTGAGCTTTGTAAATGACTTAGAAACAAAGCAGTTTGTACAAAAGTCAAGTTGAATATTTTATTAACCGATTGACATAAATCTCGTTAGTCAAAATAAATAGAAATAAAGATAAATAGCTTCTAATATAGAAGTCATTTGAAAAAAATATAATCGAACTTTGTTAGTTAAAATATGTTTGTGACATGTTTCAACGTCTAAAAGCAATTCACTGCCGTTACCGTAGAAACAAAACCCTCTATTGTGGGGAAAAGTTTTATAAACACTATATCTACACAGTATTGTTCTCTGTTTGATTCGCAGGCACAGTGTTTCTAGCTCTTTTGCCGTTATCCATGGGAAATACCGAAGAGAGGTAACTCTTGGCAGAATTAAAGCCGTAGCGTTAACTAAAACACAGTTAACAACATTGAGTTTGGATATGTCATATAAGAAGAAGAATTAATTTTGGGATTAACTCCTTGTCTAAAAATGCCATGTTTTTGCTTGTTTATTTGTTCAACTAAGTACATAAAAGGACAAAGTGCAAGAGAGGAGATAAAGGTAAACGTAAAGCACTTGTAAATGTATTTTCATCAGTTTTCTAGACATATGCGCAGGAGTGGTTGTGTGGTAAGTAGCTTGCTTACTAACCACATGGCTCCGGGTTCAGTCCGACTGCGTGGCACCTTGGATAAGTGTCTTATACTATAGCCTCGGGCCTACCAAAGCCTTGTGAGTGGATTTGGTAGACGGAAACTAAAAGAAGCCCGTCGTATATATATATATATATATATATATATATATATATATATATATATGTGTGTGTGTGTGCGTGTGTGTGTTTCTGTGTCTATGTTTGTCCCCCCAACATCGCTTGACAACCGATGCTGGTGTGTTTACGTCCCCGTCACGAAGCGGTTCGACAAGAGAGACCGATAGAATAAGTTCTAGGCTTACAAAGAATAAGTCCTGGGGTCGATTTGTTCGACTAAAAGGCGGTGCTCCAGCATGGCCGCAGTCAAATGACTGAAACAAATAAAAGAGTAAAAAGAATATCTCTTTTGCTTCTAATATCTTTTTTCCCCATCTCTAATGTAAGTTCACCAATTCTCACTCGTATGTCAACTATTTTCGCTATCGGTCCATCATTACCGAATCCACCATATTTCCAATTCCTCTCAACCCCACTGATTCTGCAGCAAAATCTTCAACGTCTAGGCTAAATCCAATGAGACACAATCTCATTCCTTAATCACTACTACCCACAATCTATTGATGCCAAAGCATTTGACGAAGTCAGAGCTAACAACTATTGGGTTGTCCGGAAAGTTCGTGCCGGTTTATAGTAGCTTACCTTTGGACCTATTTGCCATGAAACCACCTCAGTTCCGGGAAGAAGGTATTTTCAAGTTAAAGGAAAGATGGTGACGCATTGTGCAACAAAATGGTTCATATTTGGTTGATTAAAAATGTAATGGCAAGTATTTATTGACCTTTTTCTTTCCTTTAAAAATCGGCACTAACTTTCCGCACAACCCTATACATTACTAGGTGCACATATAGCTTCGCACCAAATTTCTCTTTGTCATCTTTCTCATGGTCCCTCTCCATTAGAACAACATTGACAGCATTAACCACCAGGTCGGAAGAAATTCAGCAGCATCAGCGCCCTGAGTGTTCAGGTATAAGCGAACTTTAGGTCAGTTAAAATAAATTTGTAACACATTTCATATGCTAAAGGTAAATTCCCTGCACTTATCGTGGAGTAAAAAATTCGCTGTTAGGTCAAAAGTATAAAAACACCCCATCTTCTCAGTGTCGCTCCCTGTCGGTTTCCCAGAGGCAGCGTACGGTTTTTAATCTGCTCAGAGTTTACTAAAACCTATAAATATATTCGGTGATGCACACCAGCGTGGAAGCATTTATTGTATATGTTTGTTATTTAATGAAGACATATGTTCGTCTTTGTGTCATATTGATTTATTCATTGGGCGTTTTCTGTTCCGTAGCTCTTTACACAATTTACTTTTCCAGTAATTGTGTAAAACAGATTACAACGATATATTTGCGTAGTTTTTTCTTTTAATGAATTATTTATTACTAATGCGTAAAAACTGTTGTGTTTCAATATTCTACTGCAATGCAGATTCTGGCTTTAGTTTTTGTTTATAAGTTAACACTGTATACACACACACACACACACACACACACACACACACACACACACACACACACACACACAAACACACACACACACACACACACACACACACACACACACACACACACACACACACACACACACACACACACATATATATATATATATATATCGTTTTTGGATTTGGTTTGCAAGATTTCTTATGTGATTTCGTGTGTTGAAGCATATTCTGTTGTGTCTGGGGAGAGTCATTTTCTTTCTGCGCCTTAAAATTTAACACACGCACCATTAGGAAAATAAAAATAAAAATAAAAATATAAAAATAAGAAATAAGTGGAAATTTTTTACGGTGAATGTGTTAAATTTGAAGGCACAAAAAGAAAATGACTCTCCCCAGACACAACGGTATATATATATATATATATATATATATATATATAATGATTTCAACTTTTGGTACGGGGCCGGCAATTTTGGGGAAGGAGCTAAATCGATTACATCGACCCCAGTGTTCAATTGTTTGTCCCCTCTATGTTTAGCCCCCTGTGGGCAATAAAGAATTAAATATTTCTTCTGTCTTTACGTTCTGAGTTCAAACTCCGCCGAGGTCGACTTTGCCTTTCATCCTTTCGGGGTCGATTAAATAAGTACCAGTTACGCACTGGGGTCGGTGTAATCGACTTAAACCCTTTGTTTGTCCCCTCTATGTTTAGCTCCCTGTGGGCAATAAAGAATTAAATATTTCTTCTGTCTTTACGTTCTGAGTTCAAACTCCGCCGAGGTCAACTTTGCCTTTCATCTTTTCGGAGTCGATTAAATAAGTACCAGTTACGCACTGGGGTCGGTGTAATCGACTTAAACCCTTTGTTTGTCCCCTCTATGTTTAGCCCCCTGTGGGCAATAAAGAGTTAAATATTTCTTCTGTCTTTACATTCTGAGTTCAAACTCCGCCGAGGTCGACTTTGTCTTTCATCCTTTCGGGGTCGATTAAATAAGTACCAGTTACGCACTGGGGTCGGTGTAATCGACTTAAACCCTTTCTTTGTCCCCTCTATGTTTAGCCCCCTGTGGGCAATAAAGAATTAAATATTTCTTCTGTCTTTACGTTCTGAGTTCAAACTCCGCCGAGGTCAACTTTGCCTTTCATCTTTTCGGAGTCGATTAAATAAGTACCAGTTACGCACTGGGGTCGGTGTAATCGACTTAAACCCTTTGTTTGTCCCCTCTATGTTTAGCCCCCTGTGGGCAATAAAGAATTAAATATTTCTTCTGTCTTTACGTTCTGAGTTCAAACTCCGCCTAGGTCGACTTTGTCTGCATCCTTTCGGGGTCGATAAATTACGTACCAGCTGCGTACTGAGATCTATCTAATCGACTGGCCCCTCTCAAAAAGTTTCGGCCCTTGTGCCTTGAGTAGAAAAGAATAACTATATAGCAGTAAGGTTTCTTTTAATGCATGAAGAGAGCATTGGATAGAATAAACTCCTCCAAATAGGTTTCCTGCCACTTGGTTCATAAATAATAGTATCTATAACAGTATAGTCATTAACATTAAAGTAATAACAGAGTGTCACTCAGAAATATAAACCACACGTCAAAACACAAACATACTCAAGACCGTATGATAAATAATGGACGGCAGTTTTCAGAATAATATTTATGTGGTTTCCAATCGAAGACATCACAACAAATTGAAACTATTTCAACCATTATTTTTGCTCGCTAAATATTCAACTGTCTCATTAGTGTATCTATGAGTGTTCACCCACTGAATGGAAATGCCAAGTGCATTTCTATTCAGCAAAAAATTGTTTTTGCTGTATAAATTCTATTTACATTTGTCGAAGCAAGGTTTTATGAAAGAAAAACGATTTCTTTACAATGCTACTAATTGACCTCAACTACAAACATAGACAGACAAACAAGAATCTCTTGGCCCGCATTTCTTTGTTTATTCCTTATAAACAATATATTCTTTTCTACTCTAGGCACAAGGCTCGAAATTTTGGGGGAGGTGGCCAGTCGATTAGATCGACCCCAATATGCAACTGGTACTTAATTTATCGATTCCGAAAGGATGAAAGGCAAAGTCGACCTCGGCGGAATTTGAACTCAGAACGTAACGGCAGACGTTCGAATATTAATACATTGACAAAGGCAAGGCGTTAAAATGCTGGGCAAATAGCCTCCACTCCAGATCGATAAAAGAGGTACTAGTTGCGTATTGGGGTCGATGTGATCGACTTATTCCTGACATTGTGCCAAAATTTGAAAGTAGGCAGCACATGCAGTGTTCAAATAACGACGAGGTGACCATAGTCATTCGTCCTTTCAGCATCGATACATCAAAATACCTGTCATATGATGGTGGTAATCAATTTAAAATTATTTGACATTGTACCAAATTA
>NC_142949.1:8322573-8342573 GCF_046866305.1 Octopus bimaculoides
TCTTGGGGAAATTTCGAACCTGGGTTCTCATTCCTATCGATGTTAATATTATTATTATTATTATTATATTATTATTATTATTATTATTACTATTATTAATCAGGTCGCTGCCGTGAATAATGTAAATAATTCCTCATCTCTTAAATATAGAACTGTAAAATATTATCCATTCAAAATATGAGTACAGTATACCCTGGTGTCGAAGACGCTGCGTTCTTGAGGATACACCCTAATTTTGACAACCAAAAATTTGAAAAAGAAAAAAAAGAGATAATAAACATAAAAATAAGGTCCCGCAGTTCGGGTTTTGTTACTTTTACAGATACTGTGAAAACAAAAAAAACCCTCACTGTAACCTCCAGCACGCCAGTTAAAATGTTCCCAGCATTCATTTTGGCTGTTCATCTCAGTTATTTGCGCTATCCTTTACGTTGGCCAACAGTGATTGTCTCCCGTTGTGACCCGAAACTCGCGTCTGTAGAACTAACACTAGCACTCACCTTCTTTACCAATTTGTTTTGTAGGAGCGTCAGTACAGAAACAAGGTACAGTAAGTTTACTCTCAACCTACCGTTATATATCTACTGTAAAAACTAAAACTGTACCACGACAGCAATGGATTCAGAGTGGATCGGGGGATAGGGGGGATTCATACACCACCATCAACCCTTTTGATATGTACGAGGGAAAACATATCTTTGTACAAGCAATAAACAACTCTTGAAGGGTCCAGCATAAATAATTTTTTTCATTCCCTTCGAAGTTTTATCCCTAATAGTATAGTGGTTTGGAAATTAGCTGTTCTTTCTAGCGTGCAAGGAATCCTATGATGGATACCTCTTATATGTTTAAATGTACACTATATGCATATATATATATATATATATATATATATATATATATATATATATATATATATATATATATATATATATATATATATATATATATATATATATATATATATATATATATATATATATATATATATATATATATATATAGTTATGTATATATATATATATATATATATATATATATATATATATATATATATATATATATATATATATATATATATATATATATATATATATATATATATATATATATGTATATATATATATATATATATACATAACTATATATATATATATATATATATATATATATATATATATATATATATATATATATATATATATATACATATATATATATATATATATATATATATATATATATATATATATATATACATATATATATATATATATATATATATATATATATGCAGATATGTATTTTGTTTATAAACATTGTGAAGAATATGATATAGAATTCTTTACAACTCTGATACCACAAGTTGGATAAAATTACTTCGGAATGTTTGAAGACAATTAAATATGGCAACATTTTAAAAAATATTAAAAAATATTTATTGCCAATTAGAAAGCAGAAACCTCTCAGAATATAAAGCAAAACAAACTTAAACGAAATAAGCGTGGACAAATCATTAGTTTTAAATTTATTGCTAATTCATCTGTCATCCGTAATAATGATGATAGTAATAAAATGATGATGACGCTGATGATGATTATGATGCAGGTAAGAATAATAAAAACAATACTACTACTACTACTACTACTACTACTAAGAACAATAATAATCTTTTCTACAATAGGAACAACGCCTGAAATTCTTAGGGAGAGGGTTAAATCGAATAGATCGACCCCAGTACGCAACTGATGTTTATTTCATCGACCCAGAAAGGATGAAAGGCAAAGGATGAACTCGGTGAAACTTGAACTCGGAACATAAAGAAGGAAGAAATGCTTTAAGCATTTCATCCAGCGTGATAAAGATTCTGCCGGCTCGCCACTTTGATAATAATAATAATAATAATAATAATAATAATAATAATGATAATAATAATAATAACAATAATAATAATAATAATAATAATAATAATAATAATAATAATAATAATAATAATAATAATCGAGTCATAATTAAAAGAAGAGTGCCATTGTTATCTAGTGAACGATGTCGCAACCTGCGATGTCGCAACATGCGATGTCGCTACCTGCGTATCATTAGCTAAAGCATGCCCAGTGCTCCACTCAGCGGCTGTTGATAGCAGATGGACTTTCTGACGACTGGAACACGTCCCTTCCACAGAAAACGGAAACAGTCAGGTGGTAGTGAATGGAGTGTGCGAAAATGTACGCATTCGCCACCTCCACCTGTCCTTTCATGGATGGCTTACTCTCTGCTCATTTCTGAGTGAGATTGGCTACCATGCTTCTACCTCCTCCTAGTTCTTGTCAACCTGGAGGCCCGGAACAAACCGGATCTCAAGCAGTTTAACCGGTTCTTCCGTCCAGCGCACTACGACGCTGTCATTTGGCATGGACTTGTCTCTCCAGGTGCCGAGATGCAGACCGACAGGCTTATTAATCTTTACTCCCCTCTTAAGGTAATGCCGATCACCTCGATTTCCGAAGTGTCAGACAGTGTTACTGCAACATCGTCTGCAGGAGCCGGCACGAAACTTCCGCGTCCTAGGTCACACGCGATGCCTCTCGAAACGTCTGACTTCCTTAGTAATGCCACGAGAGCCAGCACGTACAGGAGGGGCAGACGTGCGATGATAAACAATTCGGATCGTTATCCATTTACTTTGACCACTGAACGAACGTCGCTGTACATTGCAGCAATCCAGCCTCTTAAAACACCAACTGCTACTAGGACAACGTACAATTGTTAGTGGTCATCACTATCAAAACTGTTTGATTAATCCAAATTAATCGGGGCACCCACCCATGCCAGATTCTTTCCTTCAACTCTCAACCATGAGGTAGAGGTAGTGACGGATAGATCTGTTTGGGATAGAACATATCTGCGATCACGGACCAGTTAATCGATGACAAACACCAACCTCTTGGCTATTACCGTGTCCGCAATCTTATAACCTGCGTTCAGCAGAGTTATGGACCTAAAATTATCTATTTCATCCCCTCTGTTCGGGTCTTTTCTCAACGGCACGATCACACCACGGCTCACCGCACTGTGAACCGTCCTGTTTTGCTGGCAGTTGTGGCAGACATCCGTCAAGTCTGGCATATGAAGTTGAAGCTCAAAGGGCAGACCATACAACATAGGGGTCTCCACCCTTGTTGCATAGTCTGTATATATATATATATATATATATATATATATATTTGTGTATATATATATATATATATATTTGTTCATCAGGTACAGTGTATTTAAAAACATAAGAGGAATCCCATAAGCGGATTCCTCTTGTGTATTTAAATATACACTGTACCTTATGAGTAATTCATAGTCATTGGACTAAACTTTTATACGCTAGGCCACTTGGAGGTGAACATTTTTATTAATTTCCACTTCCCTTTGATATGATTAAGTATATATATATATATATATATATATATATATATATATATATATATATATATATATATATATATATATATATGCATATATATATATATATGTGTGTGTGTGTGTGTGTGTAAATGTTTATAGAATAATATATCAGTTGAATAAAGTTAAAACATAACCTGGTTTTCACGTTTTTTTATTATAATATTTTAACGGAATTTGCGCTTACATGCGTTATCTACTCATTAGATATCAAATGTGTATGTGTGTGTGTTCGTGCGAGTACGAAAACATGCGAGATACACATATTCATACATAAGCGATGAAGAAAAATGGCATTGAGTAAGAAAAGACGAGTTTTGCAAGCCCAAATCTCCATAATAGCATTTGTATGCTATGCTAATGTCAGCGACAGAACGAAAGAAAGTGCAACGTTTCCGGCTGATGTAATGTTGATGAATGCGAGAACAAAAGTAAAAATAAAAGCAGCGGAAGATGAAGAAAATAAAGTTAATATGCCTTTTGGGATTAGGCAGGGTTTATCAACATGTAGCTAGAAAAGAAAAAAAAAAAGATCTGGAATCTTACTTTGGAAACGTTTGTTGCGAATTCTGTTAATGACGTCGGTACCATTCCGTATATTGAGGTTCTCAAGCAACATGTTGTGAATGCATTCTGCATATAAATACACGGCATCGTAGAGATGTGCAGCAAATAAGGGTACCTGGAAAAGAAGAATAAAATTAAATGCTTTGCTATTATTATTATTATTATTATTATTGAGTGAGAGAGCAGGGCATGCCATCAAAGTGACACTGGGGTAAAACATACGAAGCCCAATATACCCATCATGACTATCCGTCTGATAAGGGTACACCAGGCTGATGCATCACAACCTATTATTATTATTATTATTATTATTATTATTATTATTATTATTATTATTATTATTATTGGATGACCCCGTGCCGTCAAAAATGACGGCTAATTGTACTACTTTATATATAAATTAGTTTTTAGTTTAATAATTCTTTTATTACCAAATTTTTAATGAAAAATCTATCCACAATTAACAACCCTCGACTGTTTGTTTCCTTCAAAATAATTTTAAAGTTTTCCTTCCTTCTTTGTACGACTTTAGGCCACATAAAGCTGGCCGTGACTAAATCCAGGAGCTGGCAGGTAAATACCAACTTATTTGAAGCGACATTTCCTTTCACTTGCGCTCTCCATTACTGAAACCAACGTAAACTCATACGATTTAAAGCCACAAAAAGCAGTCCGTTCATGTTTGTAAAAACTCTCTGTTCAAAATATGTATTTATAATTACTTTTCAACTGTAGTCGTTTTATATTCTTCATACACTCAAGCAATAATTATTTTCGTTAATGAATTTGTATGCGTATATGTTTGTGTAGATGTGTGTGATTATAATAATTACTTGTAACCAACAGATAGAATATGAATGGTAAATCAAATTAATACACTTGTCAATGTTATCCAGTGGTTGTCTTTTGAGATGTGACATCGATCACCGTTAATTACTGAAAGGACGCTGGTTAGTTCATGTATAGTTACTGAAAATACACTGGGCAAAGATTTCTTATAAATATAGGAGCCGTAATAAACTGTTAAATTAAGATGTGCATTTATAATATACCTTTCAACTGCAGTCGTTTTATATCCTTGATACACTCAGGCAATAATTATTTTCGCTAATGAGTTTGTATATGTATATGTTCGTGTAGATGTGTTTGATTGTAAAAATTATTCGTAACCCAACAGATAGAATATGGATGGTAAATCAAAATTAATACACTTGCCAATGTTATCTACAGGTTGTCTTTTGAGATGTGACCTCAATCATCATTTATTACTGAAAGGACGCTGGTTCACATATACAAACATTCACATACTTCCCTTGTATACGCAAACACATACACGCATATGCTCACACAGAGTTGAAACGCCGTTTGGTTTTTCTTTTCAGCTCTCCCTTCCTTATTCAACTAGCACCCTTCCTTTCTCATTCATATGTTGTGACGGATAAAAACACAACATATAGTAGAAGATACAGGGCGCTGTCTTTGCCACTTCCTCTCCCTCATTGCTATTATTTTCTATCACTTCCTCTCGGTCATGGCTATTACTCTCACTACTTTTCCTTCACTGAATTACTATTTTCTCTCCCCTCCCTTCACTTATAATACTCTTTCACGTACTCCCTCCTACTCCATGATTTTGGACAAATATATATATATATATATAAAGTAAAAGATACATGCTCAACAGGTTCAGATCAAGCTACTGACAAGCAAATCTGTGGTATTGAATTGATAGTGTCTTGCGTGGATGTGGGCTGTTTCTAGCAGAAGTATTGTTTCGATTGTGTGTAGTGTTGAGGGTCCAGGTATAGCCTCTACATTTTGTTCAAAACTTTTTCTTATCATACGCAATACTCTAATCATTACGGATATTGTCTTCAGCTTTTTGACACACATTTTGAATACTTCAATTTCGAGACCTTTGTAATTTCATAATCATTTTATTTATTATTGATATTCAGCAAAAATACCCACGATTATATATGCAAAAATACGTACATATGCACGTGTATCGCATGAATATGTATATATGAATGTATGTACGTATGTATGTATGTATGTATGTATGTATGCATGTATGTATGTATATATATATATGTGTGTGTGTGTGTATGTGTGTGTGCGTGTGTGTGCGTGCGTGTGTGTGTGTGTGTGTACACATGGCTGTTACGAAGTGACTCAAGGCCTGACAGATCCGCGCATGTCATTTGTCAAAGAGTTGTCAAGCTTATTTATCTTATTTGCACTACTAACCAAACACACACACTCACACACACACACATACACACACACATACACACACACACACACACACATACACATACATGCACAAACACAAACATACGTGTGTGTGTGTGTGCGCGGTTTTGTTATATTTTTATTTTGTTTTCTTAAGACAAATATGAAAAAAAATTTCGAAATATAATTGTTGTGCAGTTGGAAAAACTGATAAAATGGTTAGCTTTTGAAGACTAAAGACTAAAGACAGATAGAACGTGTTTTAGCAGTGTAATTATCAAGATGTTTATTTTGAAACCAGCCGTCTATTTTCATAACATCTTTAAACAAAACAAATTGTTGTAATGTCGCAACATCGTGAGAGGTGAGATTAAAAAAACATTTTGTCCATGTAGAGTAGAGGAAAACGAGAAAGAGAGAGAGAGAGAGAGAGAGATATTCTATAGAGAGAAGAGATCGAGAGAGAGAGAGAGAGAGAGAGAGAGAGAGTGACAAAGAGAGGAAAAAGAAAGAAAAAAGAAAGAAAACAGAAAGGAAGAAGGATAAATACGAAGGACTAACAGTAAAATGGTATACTGGATATGGAATTGTCTGGAAATTCTTTGTAAGTCAAAGTAAGACTTTTCAACCAAAAGACTGACTCTTGTGGTTAGATTCTTTATGATGAGTTAATTACGTAATAACTTAAACCAGTGATTCTGAAACAGTTTTCTAACGTATGGACTCATTTGGCTCCCGTTTTACACAGGAGAAGGTGAGGGAATCCTCAGCCATTTAATGTTCGAAAACTCTTATATTTTTATGATGAAATATTCTTG
Source organism: Octopus bimaculoides (assembly GCF_046866305.1). NCBI lineage: Eukaryota > Metazoa > Mollusca > Cephalopoda > Octopoda > Octopodidae > Octopus > Octopus bimaculoides. The sequence continues at coordinate 8,329,647 of NC_142949.1, forward strand.
GTACCTGAATAAAAAAATATATTTTGAGCATTGTAGAAATGTGACCAGTTTATTGCACGTAAATTTTAACAAACTTTTATATGAACCCCCAAGGGCCATATAGACTCTGGTTAAGAACCGCCGACGTAGACGTTGGTTTTTTTTCCCCCCTCAATCATGCCTAAGGCTTCAAAAGGATACAACGGATAACACTGTGTAACATAACTTTTTTCTGTCATTGTTCAGTAAGTGTTATTTCCTACTTGAAATCATCTAGAAATCAATGTTTTGAAACTGACTTTTTCCATTATATTTCAGATAGATTCAGCGCCGAAGTTGCTGAAGCAGAAATATCGTTATAGCAAATATTCTGCTCAGTACCACAGATTTGTTTCTAAGTTGCTTGGCCTTAAACATTTGAGCATGTCCCTTAGAGGCTGACAATATGTGGGGAAGTAGTGGGGAAGCATCATTGCCACGTGCTGAGAGGGATTCTTTGGGCTTGAATAAATATCGCAACAAAAGCAAAGGTTGACGGAAATAGTAGCCCTTTTTCATACTTTCTAGGGGTAAGCAAATAGGAAATAACAATTGTTCTCCAAGGACAAAAATCGTGTCGCACGGTATAATGAACGGGTAAGAGACATATGCAGTGTACATAATCTCGTATATCTTTCGCTGAAACTTCTTAGACGATGTCCTGCATATCCATGATCATTAAAATTTCTGAAGTTCTAAGGTGTAGCGGACATCAGAGAGATAGGAGTTCACATTTGGGTTATGCAAGACGCAGAAACTTTTTGTAAAGTGTTTGAGAGAAGATGGTTAATGTTTTTAAAAGGAATTTGGTCTTTGAAATTACTGTCAAAACAAGCTTATTTGACATTAATGTGGAATGCTGGAAACAGAATGCGGCCATCCTGGAGCACCCCCGTGGATTTGCTGATTTCCTGAAGTCGGGGGTGTTTCACATCACCACTCCTATATTTTCCCTTGTCCCCATTGTTGGTGTATGAGGGAGTTTAATTCCGCTGTTATTGTCTTTACGTCATACCGGGCCACCGGGAAGGAAAATATATTTTGTAGGTTCCTTCATTTTCGTGGCAGGGCATTGAAGAGCTGCTGGCCTTTGAACCCTAGACTATTGCGGTACCTGGTTCTGAGTTTAGATGGAGTGAATGGTACCTTTGGTACAATTCAGTGGCGTCCAGTTCTGGTATTTGTATAACATTCAAGGCCGACGTCAGATACTAGCGCTTGTAGTTATTTTCCATATGTATATTATTACATATCTGTTGCTCCTTCTTTCCAAAGAGTAAGTTGTAGATTTTTCAGTCTCTACCTGTAGCTCACCTGCTGTTCTGTTTCGATCTGTTTAGCACTATCTGATAACCGTGGCTGAGAGCGGTAGTCCAGCTGGCTGAGAACAAAAGTCCACCACTGGAGTAATATAACCTCTTTGTCTCTTGTTTCGAAGAACTTAGTATCCCTCCTTCCAGTTGTCCGCATTTTGCTGCCATCTTGATAATGTGCACATGAAAGGAGGCATCATTGCACATACTGATCATAAAGTTGAGGGTCGCAAGTAGTGAAAGCACACATTGTGACTCTGGGATTGCAGTGCCTTCTCTATATATTTATATGCGTATCTATCTATCTATCTATCTATCTATCTATCTATCTATCTATCTATCTATCTATCTATCTATATACGAATGAGTAAATAAACGACAGAAGGGTGCTCAACGCATTTATTGCGAGTTACGTGCATAGATCAAAGCAGTTTGATTCAGACTCTTTGGTACTCTGAGTTGCAAGAGTGTGGTTAGTCTTCGCCCATTTGGGGTCAGAATTTGAGGAGTTCGATTGGTGACAGCAAGATGACACCTCATATTTCTTGTTGATGGATATTGCTGGATGGTAGATGATATTTGCCCCTAATTGACAGCTGTGCCGCCGCGGAAAACTGCGTATCATCTAACAACTCGTAGTATACATCAACAAGAAATATGAGGTATCGTATTGCTGTCACCAGAGGTACAGCCTTCTGGTAAATATCCAGCCACTGGCTGCGAACAACCCGGATATACTTCCTTAATACTGGCCACCCCTAGGACCACCTGCACCAAGGTCACCGTCATAAATTAACCCCCATCCACAGCACCGCAAATCATCAATCCCCAACACTTTTCCATGACGGTCTACCCGCATTCGCTTATTCCTTGTACATCATCCCTTGTGCATGAGTATATGAGCGCGCGTGCATGTGTGGGACTGCGCATATGCATCTTCTCACGGACGTGTGTGCACAGGTATAAATGTGCGCGTATGCGCGCCCACATACATATGCACCCGTGCATGTACATGTATGTACATATGCGTACGTTCTTGTGTGTGTGCGCGCATGTGCTCGTGAGCATATGTACATAGAGGTAAAGGTGCTAACTTCCTTATCTCCATTTTCTGTTCTTCTTTTAACTGGACATAAAGAATATGCTTAATGTACACATTTTGTTTTAATGGAATTTTATTTCCTAACAATACTAGGTATTGAACCAGTATTTCCTTTGATGCAACCATCCTTTCTTGAGGTCAACATATCCTCTCATTAAATTTATATATATGTATATATATATATATATATATACACACATTTTATTTGTTTCAGCCATATATATATATTTTGTTTTTTGTTTTGCTGACCAACTGCAGATCCCCAGAGGGTCAGTGAAATACTGAATGTGCAGAGAACAATGTTTTCACAACTCCATAGAGGTACTTGCAAATATCTATGTATCTATGCCTGATGAATACTTTTTTACCACCGCTGTACCTAAATGATAACATCGGAAAAGAAGAAACGTATGTAATATTAGTCGCTGACAAAATGAGCTCAAACGCAGACACAGTCCCTGATGAATTACCAGCAATCCTTCTAAAGAAATGCAAAGGGGTTCTGGGAAAGCCACTTCAGATCCTCTTCATGAGATTCTTCGCAGTTCACTGCGGCCATGTTGCAGCACGGCCTTTAGTCGAATAAATCGGCCCCAGGAATTATTCATTATAAGCTTAATACATATTTTATTGGTCTCTCTTGCCGAACCGCTAGTTAACGGCGATGTAAACACACCAGCATCGTTTGTCAAATGATAGTGGGAGAACAAACACAGTCAAATACACGCACACACACGCATATATACGACGGGCTTCTTTCAGTTTCCGTCTACCAAATCCAATCACATGGCTCAGATTCTCTCCCCCTCTCTCTCTCTCTCTCTCTCTCTCTCTCTCTCTCTCTCTCTCTCTCTCTCTCTCTCTCTCTCTCTCTCTCTCTCTCTGTAGTAAGTAGCTTGCTTTCCAACCACATGTTTCCGGGTTCTGTCCCACAACGTGGCACATCGGGCAAATGTCTTCTGCTATAGCCTCAAGCCGACCAAAGCCTTGTGATGGATTTTGTAGACGGAAACTGAAAGAAGCCCATCGTATATATATATATATATGTGTGTGTGTGTGTGTATGTGTGTGTGTGTGTGTGTGTGTGTGTGTGTGTTTGTTTGTTTGTTTGTTTGTTTCTGTGTTTGTCCCTCCAACATCGCTTGACCACCGATGCTACTGTGCTTGCGTCGCCGTAATCTAGCGGTTCGACAAAAGAGATCGATAGAATAAGTACTAGGCTTACAAAGAATAAGTCCTGGGGTCGATTGGCTCGAATAAAGGTGGTGCTCCAGCATGGCCGCAGTCAAATGCGTGAAGCAAATAAAAGAATAAAAGAATATACACACACACACATACACATTGATACATATATATATACATATATATAATTTATGTATTATTATTATATATATGTGTGCGTGTGTGTGTGTGTATGTGTGTGTGTATTATGCATATAAGCTTGTGTGCATGTATACACATTTTTCCTTACTCTGTATGTGATTGTATTAAGTTAATCACAAGAAGATTTGGAAACATCTGCAAGACTTCGAGGGGGGAAAAGGTAAACATTAATATTAACAGTGATAAATGTTGCTTTTAATGTTTAAACCACTGTCGCCTCATATATTTTCGTCTCAACGCAATATGAATTACTTGCAAAGCAAATAATTGTGATATATTGCAATAAACCTGCTATGAGCATGGAGTTTACTATGCTTAGATGCAGGCTAGTATCTTGGTTTGTATAAATATATGTTTGGAAATATGAGCGTATATAAATATATGCTTGTGAGAAAGAAGTCGACATATAGGAGGGTCATACAGACATGAATAGTTAAACACAAGCTATTCTTACACATGGTGGAGGTGCAATGGTCCAGTGGTTAGGGCAGTGGACTCGCGGTCATAGGATTGCGGTTTCGATTCCCAGACCGGGCGTTGTGAGTGTTTATTGAGCGAAAGCACCTAAAAGCTCCACAAGGTTCCGGCAGGGTTGGGGGCGAACCCTGGTGTACTCTTTCACCACAACTTTCTCTCACTCTTACTTCCCGTTTCTGTTGTACCTGTATTTCAAAGGGCCAGCCTTGTCACACTGTGTCACGCTGAATATCCCCGAGAACTATGTTAAGGGTACACGTGTCTGTGGAGTGCTCAGCCACATGCACATTAATTTCATGAGCAGGTTGTTCCGTTGATCGGATCAACTGGAACCCTCGACGTCGTAAGCGACGGAGTGCCAACAATTCTCACACATGGCGATTCGTCTCATTCTTCTACTTCTGAGCTCAAATCCTGATTATTTCTCACAGAAGAATTGAGGAAAAAGTGACAGAGAAAAAGAAGTGTCGACCCTAATATATAACTGGTACTGTCAGCTTCTTCCAGAAGTGGATATCCATTAGACTGTGGACATTCTGGGACAGACCCTTGATTGATATTGATAATTATCGACCCCAGTACTGTGTCGTTACAGCGTAGCTCTAACTTATAGGAACGTAAACATACCCGCACCTGTGTTCAAGTGGTGTGTGGTGGGGTACAAACACCCATATATACATATATATATATATATCTATCTATCTATATATATATATATATATATATATATATATGGCCAGCATCTTTCACTCTCTCTCTTTCAAGTTCACACACAATGATTTCGGGTCGGAGTGGGACTGAACATGGATCCATGCGGTTGGGAAGAAAAATTCTTACCACACAACCACAGATTCGTCTACACACACACACACACACACACACACACACACACACACACACACATGAATATATATGTGCATATATATGTGTGTATATATATATATATATATATATATATATATATATATATATATATATATATATATATATATATATTTATATATATATATATATGTATATATGCATATATATATATATATATATATATATATATATATATATATATATATATGTATATATGCATATATATATATATATATATATATATAAACACATTAAAAATAAAAAAAAAATAAAAAAAACACACACACACACACATGAACATATAAATAAATAAAAACTAATACAAATGAACACGTATTAACAGAGAATATAGGTGATACAGACACTCCCCATACACACATGCACTTACAAAAGACACAGACACATTGAAGGACACGCATGCGTAGACACATACAATAGGAATACAAAATACAAAATGGCTGATAGTTAGCAAGGTGAGACACACATAAGAAAGAAGGAAACAAAGGACCACTGATGAGGTCACAGAAGTGTGACGAAAGAACTCTGGCCGAAATAAGATTAAGATTAAGATTAATGTAATATAAAGCTGAAAAAAAAAAAAAAAAAAAAATTAACACCAAATATACAGTGCGTGTGTTTTTATTGGCTAAACTGGCAATATGACCATCCCCAAGTACAACAATATATATATATATATATATATATATATATGTATATATGCATATATATATATATATATGTGTGTGTGTGTGTATATATGCATATATATATATATATATATGTATATATATGTGTGTGTGTGTATATATGCATATATATATATATATATATATATATATATATATATGTATATATATATATATATATATATATATATAAATATAGATACAGACACGCACACGCATATAAACATGTGTGTGTGTGTGTAACATATACATTTATTGTTCTTAAACAAAAATATTAATGACAGTAACTTCGAAGTTTTGCCTAGTTCACCCATCTTCATCCGCCGATATATGAAAACTAAAATGAAAACGAGAGAAGTCGTTTCTTTTTTTTTTTCTATCAGAGCATAGTGTCATTATAATAGCCATTATGAATAATTCCTTAATAGCATTATAATTTACAAATATAAGGACACACACACACACATACACGCAAGATAGTGTGTGTCCTGTGCGTCTGTGAGTGTTATTTATAAAGATGGAGAACACTATTTCCTCTAACTCACATCCTACTTGAGACTAAAAGGTGAAGTTTGCCAGTCTTAAAGAGTTAATAGTGTTACAAATTGAATGACTGAAATTTACAGATCGATTATGTATTCAATGTGCTTAATTGATTTATTTCACAGGTATATTGTTTCGTTCGAAATTATCCCGCAGAGAAAATATAGTTTAATGAAAGACAAGGGGCGGTGTAGGAAATCGAGGTTTAACGGCACTTGTATCTCTCTGGAGGTGAAATATCTGTTTCACACAAGAGCGATATATATATATATATATATATATATATATATATATATATATATATATATATATATATATATATATATATATATACATATATATATGCATATATATATACATATATATATATGTATATATACATATGTATATATATATATATATATATATATATATATATATATATATATATATGTATAGGCAGTTTGATCAATAAGTATCCGAACTGTTGCCATAATAACGAAGGTAAAGCAGGTAGCGAAAAGCCGCTTGGCAATTATTGACCTGCAACGTTACTGTGCATATGCACTTAGTTTTAAGGTTTTTACTTCTCTTTCGCTGTTTACAGCAGTGCTTGGAAGGAACGTGTGTAACATGTGATCGTCGCATTCACCGTCACAGAGGAAGTTGCCATGGCGATACCTTCTCAGTGACCGACGCATAGTTGCAGAAAGTGTATGAGCCTTTGCCAAGATGGCCGAAAAATGTCGATACTGACCAACGTTCTGGAAGACCCACAACCAGCAGAACTGAACGAAAACATCGCAGATGTGCGTCTGCTTTGAGGGGAAATCGTCGAATCGCCATCCGTGAGCTATCAGAGGATGTGCAGACTAGTTACAGTTCAGTTCCGTCTATTATGACTGAAGATTTGAGTATGAGACCCGTGTCTGTCAAGTTTGTGCCATAAATGCTTTCAGCTGACCTAAAAGGCACTCGGGTTTGAGGTGCACAAGATCTCCTTAATTGTGTCGAGAACAATGAAAACATTTTGAAAACTTTGCGTAGGCCTCTGAGCAGAGCAGGTATCCCCAAGCATTTGGCAACATTTGATGCAGATTCCCTGCTCAGCTTTCTCTGTCATAGTCAATGCGACGACCTCACGCTACACACATTTCTTTCAAGAATTGCTGTAAATAAATAATTTTTTTGTCAAACATACCTAGTCCGGGATCCTTTTGAGTACTGGGGTCGATATAATCGACTATGCTCCTCCCCCAAATTTTCAATCATTCTACCTATAGTGGAAAAGATTATCATCATCATCATCATCATCATCATCATCATCGTCGTCGTCGTTGTCATTGTTGTTGTTATTATTATTATTATTATTATTATTATTATTATTATTATTATTATTATTATTATTATTATTATCATTATCATTTTGGTTTGGTTCAGGTTTGGTATTATCCCTTGTAGGATTTATGAGATTGGAGGTTACTATCCACAAGTTTCCAGCAGTCTTCAAGTGCTGAGCACCCTCCTGGTAATCCTTGCTGTACCAAAGAGACAAACTTTTCGTACGAGGTCTACCGGGCATTCTATTTCAATCTCCTCCAACCATTTGTCTGTATCTTGGCTCACTGTTCCCAACGCACCAATTATTATTGGCACGAACTTTAGTCTTCTTCTTCTTCTTCTTCTTCTTCTTCTTCTTCTTCTTCTTCTTCTTCTTCTTCTTCTTCTTCTTCTTCTTCTTCTTCTTATTATTATTATTATTATTATTATTATTATTATTATTATTATTATTATTATTATTATTACAATTAAGGTATGAAAGAATATATATCACTGAATGACTATTACGTTTTCCTGCATGGAACGAACTACAGTCGCAGAAGACTTCGATGATTGATGAACAAAATTGACAGCAGAGAAAGAAATATAGGAATGGTAAATTAGGAACTTCCCAAAGGGTAAGAGCCAAGCAAAATTGAGCGCGAATTAGCTCATCAAGGCCATTAATCTTAATCTTAATCTAATGATTCTTACTTATACAGGATCAAACAGTAGACTATTCTTGGTGGCTCTGTAGAATTTTCCAGAGACAAATGGCTTCTATCAAAAGACATTGAAATATAACATGGTTAACTTAACCAAGGAGAGTCCAGTAATTTCATTATATAAATAGTCCAGTGATGGTGGCCCGATATGAACAATGAGCCTCACCTCAACTAACCCCTACCCCCGATAAATAGTCCAATAACTTAACTTTTAACGTTAAACCATTTTCGATGGACATTATTTTATAAATTTTATAGGTGCAGGCGTGGATGTAGAGTAAGAAGCTTGCTTTCTAACCACAAGGTTTTGGGTTCAGTCTCAATGCGTGGTATCTTGGCCGACTGTATATATATATATATATATATATATATATATGTATATATATATATATATATATATATATATATATATATATATATATGTGTGTGTGTGTGTGTGTGTGTGTGTGTGTGTGTATGTGTGTGCGTGTGTGTGTCTGTGTTTGTACTCTCACCATCGCTTGACAACCGATGTTGGTGTGTTCACGTCCCCGTAACCAAGCGGTTCGGCAAAAGAAATCGATAGAATAAGTACTAGGCTTACAAAGAATAAGTCTTGGGGGTCGATTTGTTCGAAGAAAGGCGTTGCTCCAGCATGGCCGCAGTCAACTGACTGAAACAAATAAACGAATAACAAAATGCTACCAACCTTTTTTCCGGCAGCAAAAGGGTCAGGAAAGTTAAAGGGTGCCTTCTCGTTGTATTCGTTGACCATTTTCTCGAAATGCTTGTAGTTGCGGTTAGACGGCGGTTGTGGTGCCATCACCAATAAGGATCGTGCGGCGGCCCCACAGTTTAAGTTGTCTGTTGGATTATCCATTGCCTCTGAAGTAGAAAAAAGCGAAAACAAAAAATAAAACAATGACAAAACACAGGAAAAAGATTTTAAAGAAATCATTTTAACTTTTGAATTATTGGAATATTCTTTTACTATTTTCCTAATCGGGATTCCACAGAGCCCTCTCATGAATTAAGACCAGCTGCTAACTGACAGGGTTTAAAACACAAGTGACAGATAATGATCCCAATTTCTTCTACATCTTTGCCCTTTGGAATGTGGTTCTGAAGGAATGCTTTTTAAGTCTAGATATAGTCTTACAAGTTTTGTGACATATGACACAAGTTGTAAGCGGCGGTTGGGGCTCAAGTTTATTACCAACCTGAACATTTCGATTTTCATATAAATACATGGAATATACAATCAGCTTCGCCTCAGTGTCCGTCTAGTAGACTAAATCCTTCCACGAAGCATTGGTCAGTTCTAGGCTGCATTGGGAGTCACTTGCCCAAGGTGTTGAGCAGTGGAATCGAACTCGAGACTATGTGGTTGTAAAGCGGACTTCTTAAGCAGACAGCCTCGACCGTTTGCAATTGTTTCATTTTGTCTGCAATAAATACGTAACCCCCTTTATTGAGATATGTTTCGAGCACCAGATGCTCTTCCTGTCGCCAACCCACATTTGTTTCCATGATATGTAATATTGCCCTTGGCCAGACATACGTTCGTAGAATATTGGGAATAAATGTCATTGTTTGTATAGCAGTGACACTCACTTATAAAGATTAGGCGAGTTTAAAAATAAATATATGCTCCACACACACACACACACACACATTATATATATATATATATATATATATATAAGCGTATATATGTGTGTGAGTGTGTGTGTGTGTTGCGTATATATATATATGTATGTGCGTGTGCGTATGTGTGTGTGTGTGTGTGTGAAGGATCGGACCCCAGCAGTTATGATGTGTCACTGATGGTCACAAGATCGGGGTTTCGATTCTCAGACTGGCTGTTCAGGAACACTTCATCTCACTCCGCTCCGCTTCATCCCAGCAGTAAATAAACAATCTGCAAGAGACGAGCGTTATCTTCAAGGGGGATTCAGGCCTGCCCGACTAGCAAGCTGGGTGGCATCATTCAAAAGCTTCAACCTTGAGAGGAAGTGAATAGTTTCCAGCGCCACTATATTAGGTTGTCCGGAAATTTCTTAGCGTTTCAAAGCTAAATCTTTTAACGCTTCATTGGACACACCTGAAACGTACCACAGTTAACTGTTTAGCGTTGTTTGAAGTGGTAGTGCATCTCCTCCTTGTTCCTGACTAAAATGGATTTTTCTTTCATTCTGATTATCCTTTATTGACATTTGATATGGATAACCAAAAGTTTCATATTCGAGTTAGAAAAAAAGGAGGAAATGCAGCAAGGACTTGCAAAAGCATTTGTGAAGTTTGTGGTGATGATGCTGTAGGTGAATCAACAGTTCGAAGGTGGTTTGCAAAATATAAAGCTGGAGAGAAAAGAATACGACACTCGTAGTGAAAGACCTTCAAAATTGGATGAAGATGTTTTGATGATAAAAATCAAAGAAAATTCAAATATTAAGACTAGGGAACTTGAAGAGAAGTTAGAAGTTTCTAAAAGCACGGTTCAGGAATACCTAGTGAAGGTAGGATACATTTCTCGCTATAATGTACATGTCCCTCACAAACTCTCAGAAAAGAATTGCATGGACCGCTATTCCGTTTGTGGTATGCTTTGGAAACGGAATGAAAGTATGCTCTTTTTTAAACAACTTGTGACTGGAGATGAAAAATAGATTGTGCATGAAAACGTAGTGTGAAAAATATCCTGGAGTTTGCATGAAGATCCCCCAAAGCAGCAACCAAATACGAATATCCATGCCAAAAAGGTTATGCTTTGTGTTTGGTGGGATCATAAAGGTATTATTCATTATTAGCTTCTCCCACAAAACCAGACCATTAATTCCGATGTCAGGTAGCTAATTTGAAACAAAATATCAAATAACTGATGCTGGAGATTGCCAACAGGAATAGGTTAGTGTTCTAACAAGGCAGGGCCCGACCCCTTGTGTCTTTGGTTACCCGAATAAAGTTACATGAACTTGGCTGGGATCTCTTACTCTATCCACCATTTTCTCCTGATATAGCGCCATCCGACAACCACTTGTCTTTGTCTCTACAGACTTCATTGCAATGACAAACATTTAACAATTAAGATGAGGTCAAAATGCATCTAGATAACTGCTTTTTCTTGAAAACCATTCAAATTTTATGCTGATGGAATATTTAAAGAGCCCGAGAGATGGGCAAAAGTCGTTGATAATAAGGGAAATTACTTCATTGAATAAAATTTATTGAAAGGTCAATTATTTATATTCCTTTTTTGCATACTGAAACACGCTCAGAACTTTCTGAACAACCTTATATATATATATATATATATATATATATATATATATATATATATATATATATATATATATATATATATATATATATATATATATATATATATATATATATATATATATATATAATTATGGTATATTCTGTTAAGAACGTAGTAGAGTACAGTATAAATCTCGTCCACCTTCAGATTTCCCCCTGTGCTATCCAGTGATAATAATAATAATAATAATAATAATAATAATAATAATATTAATATATATATATATATATATATATATATATATATATATATATAAAATATATAGTTTTAGGGAAAATAACCAATTATCAAGAACTCATCGATGAAAATCCACTATCACATATAGAAAAATTAATAATTAAAAGCACAATAAATGAGTATAATATAAAGTAAAGTAAATATCATAAGATAAATATAATAAAAAGATTACACGTGTTTCATAACCAATTTTCAAATAGAAAAGAAATTTAAATCGATTAAAATCAATTGAAATTATCGAAAATAAGTTCTATTCAAAAATATAGCTACTCGTCAGATCGTAAGTAGAACAATAATTAGATATATATCTCAACCAGCAATAAGTACCAAATGAATTAATATGAAATACTTATTATATAAAGATAGAAAAATTATTAAAAAAATATCATAATATCAAAATAATAATCATTCAATAATCATCCCTTCATCCATTATAATAACATGTATATTATATACAAAAAACATCTTACATAAATTATCATTGTTTTAAATTATCATTGTTTTAAATACAAGTTGAACGAAGTTTAAGTTTAAAATAATAATGAAGATAAAATTAGTACATATTTAACCGGTGTAATAGTTAAAGCTATACTATTTAAAGCTAAAGACGTTTATTTAATTATAATTAAAGATCAATTGAATAATAGAAAAATACAAGATTATTTATTTCTACAAACGTAATAATAAAAAATATGAATGAAAAAATTATGAATGGAAAAAATTATGAATGAAAAAATTAGGAAAGAAAAAATTATTAAGAATAAAAGGTTAAACTTTATATATATATACAAAGTTTTGATTTTAAAAAACTTTAACGATATTATAAACTATAAAGATTAATAATTAATCAAATAATATTAATCAAAAATAATCGAAAATATATCAACACTATTCCAATCGAAGTTCTAATATTATGTTGAAATGAAACTATAACTTCTAAATAATTTAGTGTTAAATAAGTTATCTATTAAAATAATCT
>NC_142949.1:8355073-8367573 GCF_046866305.1 Octopus bimaculoides
ATATATATATATATATATATATATATACAAGTATATGTGTACATATTTACAACCATATATATATATATATATATATATATATATATATATATATATATATATATATATACATATATATATATATATATATATATATATAATTAAGTGGAGAATGGAGAAACAAACACAAGAAGAAGCAAGTCAATATTGAATCAATCCTATCATATATATATATATATATATATATATATATATATATATATATATATACACACATAAATACGTAAGGGTATGTATGGGTGGATATATGTATATATGCATGTATATGTGTGTATGTGTGTGTATGTGTGTGTGTATGTAAATTGAGACCAACTTACTAAAATGCAGAGAACAAACCTGTTTACAAACAAGACGAAAGACACAATTATCAAATTAAAGAGACAACTTCTTCCGCTCTCTTGTTCTCCCACATTCTAATTCCACCCAGTGTTACTTGCCCATACTGGTGCAATGCCAATCTAATTAGAGCACATCACCACAAAACCTCCATTCCTAAACAATAACAACCACACCCGAACGTCTTACAAATCATTGCTTGCTTTCTCGGCAGCCAATAGAAATCTTTCTCAAAGCCAAACTATTAATTATCTCCAACGTTTTCTTTCAGTTAAAAAAAACTACATATTTGACTTATTCTTGGTGGTCTCACACACTCTCTGTATATATATATATATAAATATATATATATATATATATATATATATATATATATATATATATATATATATATATATATATATAGGGTAAAATTTAAATTAAATTAAATTAAATTATTCTCAAAATTGGTATAAATACACACACACACACACGCACACACACACACACACACACACACACACACACACACACACACACACACACACACACACACACACACACACACATATATATATATATATATATACAGATGTTGGACAAAATAACGGAAACACCTAGCATCATAGCATCATAATTTTGAAATTTCTATAAAACCGTCAAAAGCTTGTTTTTTTTTTGTTTTGTCATTTATTATTAGTGCTACTTAATATCTTTTGTTAAAATTTCTGTTTCTTTTCGAATATCATCAGAAAAAGATAATTAAAATTCATTAAAATGACAGATCTATTGGACATTCAAAGAGGTCAAATTACTGGTGCTCGTCTGGTAGGCGCCAGCGTAACAAAAACCGCCGAAATGTTTGGTGTATCAAGAAGTACTGTCTCGAAAGTAATGACAGCCTTTGAGAAAGAGGGGTAAACCTCCTGGTCGAAACAAAACTCCAGAAGAAACCCAAAACTTTCAGATAGGAACCTTCGGACTCTTACGCAAATTGTTAGAAAGGATCACACAAGTACAGCTCCCAAAATTACTGCAGAGCTTAATGACCACCTCGAGAACCATATTTCCACAAAAACTGTTCGACGGGAGCTGCACAAAGCCGATTTCACGGGAGGGTTGCAATCACAAAACCACTACTTTCAAAAACAAACGTTGCAAAGCGTTTAGAGTGGAGTAAAAACCTACAGAATTGGTCCCTAGGACACTGGAAGAATGCTATTTTCTCGGACGAGTCATCCTTTACCTTATTTGCGACCATCGGCCAAGTATACGTGTGGAGACAACCAAAAGAAGCATTTGACACAGACTGTTTCCTTGCAACTGTTATACATAGAAGAGAATCTGTGATGATCTGGAGGGCGGGGTGCTATATCTTGGTAATCCGCCAGCCCAATGGTTTATTTTCATGGCAGAACAGTCAAGACTATTTAAGCATTTTATCTGATCAAATTCATCCTGTAGTTGTGGAACTGTTTCCGGAAGGAAACGCAATCTTTCAGGATGATAATGCTCCAATTCACACAGCTAAAGTTGTAACTGAATGACACGAGGAACCTTCTAGTGAAGTTGAACATCTCATCTGGTCACCACAGTCCCCAGATCTCAATATTATTGAACATTTATCGTGCATTTTAGAAAACCAAGTAAGGAGTTGATATCCTCCACCCTCATCACTACTAGAACTGGAGACTGTTTAAGCTGAAGAATGGACAAAAATGTTTTGGAAACAATTCAAACTTTGTACGAATCCATACCTCGTATAATTAAAGCTGTAATTACTGCCAAAGGTGGTCTTACCCTATATTAAAATAAATTTGTTTGTAATTTTAAGGTGTTTCCATTATTTTGTCCAACCCGTATATATATATATATATATATATATATATATATATATATATATATATATATATATATGTGTGTGTGTGTGTCTGTGTGTGTGTGTCTGTGTGTGTGTGTGCGATCAATTCCTACGCACACAAGTGGGTATAAATATATAGAAATATTAACAGATGTCTGGGTTTGGTGACTAAATTGTTGTTGCTTACATGTCTTTTACAATTTTCCCCAATAAAAATCTCACTGACGCCGACTTAGATCGATGTTTTTCTTTCCATTTCTGTTATATTATTTTTACCATTTTCTTTTCCACCTAATTCCGTCAAAACATGTTGATTTCGTTCTTTGTTTCGGAATCTGTTTTCTTACCCAACTTCAATGGTTCTCGAATTCCATTTCCTCGTTGTATGGAAATGGAATTGGTAGGTCGTTTGTAACAAACAACTATTCAGGGTTTCTTAGTGAAGTGTTCCTTGCAGCGTTTAGTTACACAATATGATACATGTTTACATAAATGTATATATGTACATATGTATATATATATATCGCTAGCCACTACACATTCTTTATTTTCTCTCCTTGTATTCCTTTCTGTGGAAGAGCGTAGGCTCGAAACGTTAATGACTTCTTCACTTCCCGAACGTTAAACTAATACATTTGTTTGTTGTCTACACCACCTGTCTTCGTTTTTTGTTCTTTTGTGGATCCCCCATATATACATACATATATATGTATATATATATATATATATATATATATATATATATATACATCCATACATATATATATATACATAGATATGTATGTATATATAAGTGTATATATATATATATATATGTGTGTGTGTATATATTTATGTCCATGAAAGTATATATGTGTATATATATATATATATATATATATATATATATATATATACATGCATATATATATATATATATATATATATATATATATATATATATATATATATATATATATATATATATATATATATATATATATATATGTGTGTGTGTGTGTATGTATATCAATCTATCTATCCTTCTGTTTGCCTATCTATCCTTCTTTCTATCTATCTATCCCCCTCAATATATGTATATATATGTATATAAGTGCGCGCGCATGTTGGTGTGTTTGTCTGTGTGTTTGTGCGTGTGTGTGTGTGTGTGTGTGTGGGTGGGTGGGTGTTGCTTTAATTGCAGGTAATCCGTAAAGGCTCAAGGCTCACGTAAGTAGACAGAATGACGAAAAACGGACGGCTAAATAATCCATTATCTTAGCACAAAAAAAGCACCGATATGGGAAATTCACTGTTTGGTAATCCGCAATTCCATTTGTATCCAAAAATATCGAAAAGTATCTTACGTTAAATGGGAACTTAAGCGTGGTGTAAAGACTATGAATTTCTACTATCGGCAGTAGGGTTAGAATATGATAGCTGGGCGCCAGTCGATTATATCGACTTCAGTACGCAACTGCTACTGATTTTATCGTCCCCATAAGGATGAAAAGTAAAGACGACCTTGGCACCAAAGCACAATAAACACAGACAAATGGGCGATCTCATATTGCTACAATTGTTTCATCAGTGGTTGTTGTTGATATAAACACAGTTAGATTGCTTAATGTTACATAACTCCAACCGTATAAAAAAAAAACATGAGCAATGACTTGTTGATTAATTAATCGGTCATCAACAAGTTGTTTGCTGACGATCCTCTGGATGGCAGTTTTTTTCACTTAGGCATTTGAATACTAATCACCTGGTGGAGAAATGAATATACGTATGTTTCTGGATGAAGAAAATTAACAAGAGAAAGTAACAAGAGAAAAAGATGACAAAGTAATAAACGAATATTTGATAAACCGCGTGACTGGTGCTCTGATGAAGCAATAATGTGTTACACAATCACTCAATTATAAGTCCACTGCATCTTATCGCTGAAACAGCTGTAAGCTAATGAAGTCTATAAAATAATCGACTGTTCTTTTGTCATATCTTTTTCTGATTATAAACTGCTCGTCACAAAGCACGTTTTAACATTGTTGTAGGTTCCGAATAATGCCACCATGATGGATTGGGTGAAGGGGGGGGGGCAGGCCTGCCTCCTCACTCTGAAAGGAATGCCAATCCGTAGTAGGGTTACCTATTTACAGCTGAGCGGACTGCGGCGAGATAAAACGAATTGTTCTGTTCAGGAACAAAACGCATCGCCTTGTCTTGGAGACGAAACAACTATCTCGCGCTCGTGAGCGCAACACCCTAACTACGAAGGCACATACCTTTCTATATATATATATATATATATGTGTGTGTGTGTGTGTGTGTGTGTGTGTGTGTGTGTGTGTGAGTAAAAATAAATACAAAAAAGAGGGTTTGTATGATTGTGTATAGAGGAATATATTATTTTATTTAATATATTCAATAAGACATTCAATACTTCATTTCATCGTACCATCTATTTTTGTATTATATATTATATATTCCATATTCTATATCCCACATTAATTTTACAAGAATATAAATAAAACATAAAAAAACAGGAAAAGGAAATACATCCCGATGTGTTATTACATCATTGGTAAACACAGCATTAAATTCAGTCTGTATATCAATTTCTCCATTTTCATTTTTCTTATGCATATACCCATATCCATCAATGCGAAGCTGCTATTTTTCAGTATTTCACTGATACACTGGATAAAGCCGGAGAACATGGATGCTGAAATCCCTTTAAGAGATGTATATATCCTTGAAATAATATATACATATATATATATATATATTAGAAATATAATATTTCTAAATCTCTCAGAGAGATTTAAGCAGTAGTGGAGCGACAAAGTTGTAGTATATTGTCAACTTAATGTGACAATCCCAATAAGGGAACACACTACTGCTTCCTGTCGGCCTTGACAGGAAGACTCAGAAACATGTCAGAAACTCAGAAACGAGCAAAGACTCAGAAACATGTCCCTGAATGCTGGCTAGGCTGGGTGGGGGAGCTTGTCTCCCCTTCACAAACTTAAGGACACAGGAAGCGGTCCAGCTTCCTAGGGCATGTGCCTTGTGTACCCTTATCAGACGGGTAGTCATGATGGGTATACTGGGCTTCGTATATTTTACCCCAGTGTCACTTTGATGGCATGCTCTCTCTCTCTCTCTCTCTCTCTCTCTCTCTCTCTCTCTCTCTCTCAATCAATCAATCAATCAATCAATAATAATAATAATAATAATAATAATAATAATAATAATAATAATAATAATAATAATAATAATAATATATGTAATCGAAATGGAAACTATTTTGATGTCTATTTTCGTTACGTCTATTTTCAGTTTCCTCGTGACTGAATTAATTTACGTGACTTGTGATGGCCAGAATAATATATGAAAGAGTTATTGGCCTTTTGGAATTGATGTCATATAGTTGAAGAAAATAGAGCTATGAAATATGACTGTTGTAGACGGTATATATAGACTTTAATACTGATTATTAGCAAAGTAAGAATAAAACAAAAATATTTAAGAGAAGAAAATAGCAATTCGTAAATAAAGATGTCAAAAATATGAATAAGTGTTCTCTCTGTCTCTGTCTGTCCGTCTGTCTTTCTGTCTCTCTATCTATGTATATAAATCTGTGCGTCTATCTGTTTTTATGTGTGTGTGTATTAATGTTTGTTTTCACCTTTGTATTTGCTGCCGATTAGGTAAACCGCAAATACGCGGTATATTTCGAACAATTAGACATAGGAACACGAACCATGCTGCTTATTTGATTCGTGCTTCATATGTTGTGTGGTCATTTCTGCTGATGATAGTCCGACCTTGTAAGATATAAATATTTTTTATCTTACTAAAATTGACTTGAAACCATGGTACAGAATATAGATTGGTAAAAGTTTTTATTTTTCATTTCCTTTCGAAATTATCCCTAATTTTTGTGGTATGTAGTCTTTTGCTGCTATTTCTAGCGAGTAGATGTCCTATTATAGGCATCTCTGCATTTTAAATGTATATATATATATATATATATATATATATATATATATATATAGAGAGAGAGAGAGAGAGAGAGAGATACATACATATATACAGATAGATAAATAGATAGATAGATAGATAGATACACAGACAGAGACAAAGAGGGAGAGAGAGAGAGAGAGAGAGAAAGAGAGAGAGAGAGAGAGAGAGAGAGAGAGAGAGAGAGAGAGAGAGAGCACTTGCATTCTTATTTTCATACAGGAGGTGATTTGATAGAAGAGGTACTTTCAAGCCAGTACCCAACGCGTTAGGACAAAAATAAACCAAAAGAATACGTGTATGTATGTATGTATGTATGTATGTATGTATGTATGTATGTACGTATGCATGTATGTATGTATGTATGTATGTATGTACGTATGTATTCTTCTATTCTTTTATTCTTTTGCTTGTTGCAGTCATCCGATTGCAGCCATGCTGGAGCACCACGTTAAAGAATATTTTAGTGGAGGGAATCGACCCCAGAACTTATTCGTTGTAAGTCTAGTAATTATTATATCAGTCTTTTTTGCCGAACCGCTAAGTTAGAGGGACGTAAACATAGTAACATCAGTTGTCAAGCGATGGTGGGAGGACAAACTATATATATGTATATATATATATATATATATATATATATATATATATATATATATATACATACATACATACATACATATACAGGGTGCGTAAGGTATTTGAAGACATACATTTTGGGGGTCATTGCTGCATAATCTTTGTTTCAGAAAATAATAACGGCAGGCCAATAGCTTACTCAAGAAATGATGAGCCATGCTGTTATTGTGGTTATAAAAGAACGATTTAGAAATATCTCGATTTTTAAAATTTGTCAGATCTTTTGTCTACAAAGTTTGTAAGGAGCTAGAGACTGAAGATGGAAATGTATCACCAGTATCAAAGTATAAAAAGCATTCTAAACACACTGAAGTCATCAGAACACCTGAATTTATCCAGCAAGTTCAACAGACCATTGATTACAATTCCAGAAAGTCCATGAGGTCAATTGCAAATGATTTCCATGTGTCAGAAGGAGGAGTCAGAAATGTTGTCCATAAAGACATCAGATATAAGTCTTATATGATGAGGAAAGATCAATTTGTCCGCAAAAGCAAAATAAAATCACTACATCAAATCTAAAAGGCTCTTAAACAAACTGAAAAATCCAGCAGAAGATTTGATTGGTTTTTCTCAAACTGAGAAATACTTCGACCATGATAAAAAGGTTAACAGAAAAAATGACATGTTTACGTGCAGACGCTTCTGAAGTTCCAAGTGTTATGCATACAAAATTTCCTGCAAATGTTATCATTCTAGGGTTGTCAGTAATGAAGGACATGTGATGCCTCCTTACCTCTTTCCAGAAGGCCTTAGAGTTAACTCTGCCGCCTACATTGAGGTCCTGGAAGTAATCTTTATGCCCTGGATAGACAGTGTATGCACTGGAAGGCCATATGTGTTTCAGTAAGGTTCTGCACTATTACACATGACTCTAGTAACACAGGAATGGATAGATGAAAATTTTCATAATCACATAACCCCTAACATTTGGCCTCCTAATTCGCCAGATCTCAATACATTGGACTATTACATGTGGAGCATTGTTGAGAGAGAGGTCAATGAACACGCCCATAACACCAAAGATTCTTTGAAAGCTGCCATGGTCAGAATAATGCCCAAAATGAACCAGGACCACTTTATTCGAGCATGTAGATGATTTAGATCTCATATAGAAGCAGTTGTTGAAGCTGAAGGTGGCTTTATTCAATAACATTATAGAAAAGGTTTATTTTTTCTTCATAACATTTTTTTGATAAATAAAGTTATTATCTGTTATTCTATATCTGCTTTTTTTATAAACATAAATCTGTCCCCAAATATGTTACCCACCTTATATATGACGGGCTTCTTTCAGTTTCGGTCTACCAAATCCGCTCACAAGGCATTGGTTGGCCCGTGGCAATAGTAGAAGACACATGTTCAAGGCTCCACGCAGTGGGACTGAACCACATGATATGAACGCAAGCTTCTTACAACACAGCCACACCTACGCCTGTATGTATGTATGTATGTATATATGTATATACGTATCTATTGATGTATATATGAAAAGAACTTACTTTTAAAATACTTCAAGGAACCATTCTTATTGTAAGGCATATGATCAATGTAGATAACAATATATTTGCCTCCATCCAAAACTCCCATGTCGTAAAGATTGCACATGAAATCCACGATGCCATTCTGATCTCCAAGGAATACATAAACTGAAGAATAAGAAAGAAAAAAATAGTTAATATAATAATAGACCGACGTTTCGGATGAATTAACATTGTCATTATTATTATTATTATACAGTATGTTCAACAGAAATATTTTATTATCTCTGCACAGCACTGATGTTTGTTAATGTACTTACTCAATAGTTTCCTCTTTGGTCGAGTGGGTTCGGGACGCGGTATTAATTTCCATTTGCGATTGATATCATGCATATTATCAGTACAATTGAGGAAAGAGAATGGAAACAAGTGAGTAACAAAATAATAGCACCCACCAAACATTTCTCTTAAATAGATGGAACATCTACGCTCTGAAACGGCTTATTTGGAATAGCATCAATTCTCCCCAGGTCATACCCACGCCGTCTTATAAACGAAAGGATAAATTCAAGCGGTATATTCAGCAACAATTCTTTATACAATAGTTGTCCAAATTATTCTACATGTACCGATGGTTTATCAACTCCCCTTTACAATTATTCTCCCCACCGCTTATAGATGCTATCACCACCATCACTAATCCTTGGTGATTATCTAAACTGCATCCAGTAATGGACTCCTTGTTCGGGTGTTCCAAGTTTATGACTAGTCTGGGGCCACTTCTTAGCCACTGTTGAGCCCCTGTCTGCTCTCACCCGGAGTTGTATCACGCATCAGGGCTTCAGTTATGGACTAATTAGCAAGTCAGTCGGGTAGATGGAGATCATTAACCCTTGGAAAAACGATTCTAAGACTTCACTGCCTTCCGGCCATATATTTAGGATTAAACCACAAGAAAAACAAAACGTGAGTCGGTACCCCTGAGGCAGTTCAATGTTGTCTACAAAATTTGAATTACCCACATCTCTCTTCATTTTCCACTCGTCAATGACTCACAGACGTAGGAGAAAGTGATCATTTCTTAGAGATGTAGGACAGCTGACCACTATGATGGTACATACCTTTGCCCCTTTGTCCCAAACAATATGTATTAAGTATGTATGTATGTATGTATGTATGTGAGTACGTTAGTTCAACACATGATGGAAAGGTAGTACTCGAATGCCAAAGTTTTCCTCACAACTGTCCGACGAATGGGAACGTGAAACTCTGAGTAACAAATTTTGTGATTATTTTGGACCTTTAATAAAAGTATACTCATTCACATAAATATAAACATTGCATATATATATATATATATATATATATATATATATATATATATATATATATATATATATATATATATATATATATGTATGTATATATATATATATATATATATATATATATATATATATATATATATATATATACGTATATATATATATATATATATATATATATATATATATATATATATATATATATATATATATATATACATATATATATATATATACGTAATATATATATGTATGTATGTATGTATGTATGTATAGTTAATTAAATATGTGCTTTAAAAACCAGGTGTACTTGATCTCAGTTAAGTGCTCTAGTATGAAATATGTCTAAAATCTTAAAAGATATTTAGAAATTCATGAGTGCGAATATATATATTTTAGAGAGTAAAATGGTGGAATCGTTATATCTAAAAAAATCATAATAAAGATAAGTATATAATAGTAGCAATATTGTATTCGTAAATAAATAAATTGCAGCTATGATTATTAAAAAGTTTTAAAATTTCGAGAACTTTTAAACATTTGAAAACTTTTTAATAATCATAGCTGTACTTTATCTATCTATTAAAACATATTGCTAATATCATATACTTATCTTTATTATGATTTTTAAGATATAACTATTCCACCATTTTACTCTCTAATATACATATATATATATATATATATATATATACATATATATATATATATATATATATATATATATATATATATATATATATATATATATATATATATATATATATATATATATATATATATATATAAATAAGGATAAGATCGATATCTAAAATATTGATTTTATCAAGTGGCCAGCATGGGAATAAAAATCATCAAAGGTAACAATTATTTAAAATTATAATATAGGGTATCTAAGAGATACCGCCACGCTGAAAATAGCAGTCAAATCTTGACTCTAAACCACAATAAATGGTTATTGTGGTTTAGAGTCCAGATTTGACTGCCATTATCAGCGTGGCGGTATCTCTTAGATACCCTATATTATAATTTAAAATAATTTTATATATATATATATATATATATATATATATAATATATAAATTCCATCCAAGTATTATTGTATTTTTCCTCTTTTTTATATACACCCCCAAAATTAGACTGTTGGAATAGAAAAAATCCTAACATTGGGCTACAACAAGAACCCTTAAATGCAAGAATCCTCTTAAGTATCATAGACGTCCCTAATAAGACTGTTTTTTTGCAGCTTTAATAGACTGGGTTTTATCCCTATTTCCTCTATCTATATGTTCAAATCTTTAGGGATAGGTCCCAATGCACCTTTAACTATTGAGATACATTCTACCCACGCTTTCCAGAAAATATGTAATTCAATGGCTAGGTCCTGGTACTTTGCTATTTTTTCGATACTTCTCATATCAATTTTTTCATCATTTGGGAGTCTAACGTCAATTTTCTTGCACTAGCACTTTCTATTGTCCTTATCGACTACTACCAAATCTGGCCTTCTAGCTTCTATTACTCTGTCAGTTTAAATGTCAAAGTCGCAAAACAATTTGTACTTCTTACTATCCAGTACTTTACTAGGTTCATGTTCATACCATTTATCAGTTATGTTCAAATCCTACACAACTCCCAGTGGATTACTCTCCCTAGATTTTCATGTATTTTCTTGTATTCTTTCTGTCAGCATGCTACATTCACTTACTATGTGAGTAACGCTTTCCTCTTTTGATTTGCATAATCTACTTGGTTTTTGTAAATCTTGGCCTTTGTCCAATCATCATCATCATCATCATCATCATCATCATCATCATCATCATCATCATCATCATCATCATCATCATTATTAATACTATTAATGTTATTATTATTATTATTATTATTATTATTATTATTATTATTATTATTATTATTATTATTATTGGGAGTATAATTTGTTTAATTATTAACTGTTATTTATGTTGTGTACACGCGAAAACCCATTGCATCGTCCTGCTTTTTTGTCTTTACTTTTGTTATTTGTCTTTTACTGTTATTTTATGCGAGCCCTTGTGGCCAATAAAATAATAAATTATTATTATCATTATTATTATTACTATATATATATATACACGTATATATATACTTATATATATGTATATATATATATACATATATAAGTATATTCATATACATACATATACATATATATATATATATATATATATGTATATATATATACACACATACATATTATATATATATATATATATATATATATATATATATATATATATATATATATATATATATATATATATACAAGGTTTCAAATTTGTATATTTAAAAAGGATAGAGACTTTCAACACGATCGATTTTGCATTTATTTAATTATTTACAGAATGGTAAATAATTAAATAAATGGAAAATCGATCGTGTGTTGAAAGTCTCTATCCTTTTTAAATGTACAAATTTGAAACCTTGGAAATATAAACAATGAGAACGATCCTTAAGGAATCTAATCAATGATCCTTTGGGATGAAGTCTTATGCTATTTTGGTAACGATTACAAAATTTACTGGAAAATTATATATATATATATATATATATATATATATATATATATAATACAAATGATATGTGAGTATATGCATGTATACATACATATATGTACATACCTACATCTACATGTATGTATAGATGCATATCCGGGTACAGGACGTCAAAAACCGTGGACTTTTTTGCGGACAACAGAATGAAGACTTAGGAAAACAGACAAGCCTCTTATATATATATATACACACACTATCAGTATAACTGCGTGTGCTATATCTACGACATACGAGGGATTCAACT
>NC_142949.1:8372573-8377573 GCF_046866305.1 Octopus bimaculoides
TTAGTGCCCACCCCCCCATCCATCTTCACCATTCACTGCCATCACTCTGCCGTCTGTCACCCTTTTTGCATATTTACATAAATCTATTCACCCAGCCACCTACGATCCTCTTCCTCGATTCTCTCTTAGTTCTCCTTCTGGTGCACTGACGATACTTGTACGACCTGATACCTCGTGCTTATCTTCCTTACTCCCTATTCTGCTTGGGAGTAAAGATTCATCTCTTTTACAGCAAGACTCCTGTTCTTGTTCCTCAATCATTCTTTAATGTCCCATCACCTGGCGTAAAACCACCTCCCTCTATAACTCACCCACACTCTGTCAAGAAAACTTCTTTGATGACCTTAATAGTGCTGTTGGAATGATAAAAAAAAGATACACCCACGGCGCTCTACTAAGTGGGTGGTATGAGGAATAACATCCAGCCATTGGAACCAAGTCAAAGCAGACACTGAAGCTTGGTACAATCCACTGGCTTGAGAGATCTTGTCAAACCGTCCAACCCATAACAGCAGGGAAAATAGACTTTAAATGACAACGACGGCGTTGATGATGATGATGATGATGATGATGTTGATGACGACGACAACGACAACGACGATGACTCTGATGATTATTCAAATACTTTGTTCTAATGGAAGGAAGACTCGCTCGAGTTTTGTCATTCGAACTGTCGTCTGCTTGTTTGCTTTTTACAGATATTATTTCCTGTTTGTTTTTTCTTGCGCTTACAAATGATCATCTTTTTTTATTATTATATTCCTCAAAAGACACAAACAGTCTAAGCATACACGTGTGTTATTATTTGGTGATGAGGAAGGCTTTCTAATTCCCATGTCAAATTCCTCGTTTTGCATTTCTCTAAATAAGAGTACATCTTCCTTATTTCTCTTTTCAAATATGATACAAGATATTCTCTTTCTATATTTGACATACGTAATTGCTGAGGAACATCTGACGCCGTCCATTAAGATCAAACTCTGTTTCCTTGGATCCTTTACGGTTATCGATTAGATCCGATCACTCATTCGACTTGCTTTGCTTCCATGGATAGAATTTGTAGTAGGGCCCCTGTTTATATTACTTCATTCCTTTGTCTTTGGCTACTTATCCATTCTTGGCTTAGGAAAGGGCTTATCTTGTTTCTTTTTATTTATTCCCGTTAATCCATTTTCTTATGTTTCTGCTTTTCTTTTCTCTTTGTATCTATTCCCCTAATTCTTCGCAATGTTAATACTGGTCATTGCGTTGCGGTGCCTGTATATGTTCTTTGCATATTCAAATATGACGTATGACGGGCACGGATGCATATGTTTGAGTCTGTGGAAGATGAGGATAGGCATCTGCGTGTCTTTGGCGCAGGCGAGGCAGTGTGTTAAAAAACGTTTACTTCTCAGACATATCGTCTGGAGTGCAGTCCCGCTGCGCGGCACGTTCGACAAGTGTCTTCAACTATAGTCCAAAGCTGACCAAAATCTTTTCAGTGGATTTTGTACACACGCACATACATGAATGTACTTATACATATATACATATATATATATCTATTTATCTATCTATCTATCTATCTATCTATATATATATATATATATATATATATATATATATATATATATATATATATATATATATATATATATATATATATATATATATATATATAGTAAGTAGCTTCCATGCCCCCCCACATGATTCAGGGTTGAGTCCCACTGCGTGGCACCTGGCAAATCAAATGTCTTCTACTATAGCACATCGGACCGACCAAAACCTTGTGAGTGGATTTGATAGACGGAATCTGAAAGAAGCCCATCGTATATATATATATACATACATACATATATATATATATATATATATATATATATATATATATATATATATATATGTGTGTGTGTGTGTGTGTGTGTGTGTGTGTGTGTGTGTGTGTGTGTGTGTGTGTGTGTGTGTGTGTGTGTGCGCGTATATATATACATATATATATATATATATATATATATATATATATATATATATATATATATATATATATATATATATATATTGGTCTTTCTACATACTTATATATGCAGATAGACAGATGAAAAGAAAAGATAGATAGATAGGTGTGCGTGTGCACGTGTCTATTTTTATATGTATTCATGTCCTGACATCACGTGATGATTGTAAACGAGCCTCACGTTCATACAACTGACCATGTTCATTATCACTCATCCTTGAGAAGTAGGTATGCCCTTGAGAAAACATTGCTTTGCTTGAAAACGGGTGAAGTTTGACGACAGGAGGGGAATCCGACTGTCAAGTATCTCCCTCAACCAACTCTGTGTGATCCGTGCAAGCATGGAAAAATAGTTGTTAGATGAAGGTGAACATGAAGATAATGATGATCATCATCATGATGATGATTATTATGACAGTCATGATGATGATGATGATGATGTGTATGCGATGAAAGGATCTTCAGGAAAATTCCTTCACCGTCATTAACCATTTTCAGTCTTATGTTCGTTGCTATGTCTAGTGTGTCATTTGTGTCTTCAGCCGTTATTTTCACCGTATTCTAAGGAAATAACCATTGATCAATTCACTTGTATCACTTTCATGTTTTATTGAAGTTTTATCGTCTGTATGTGATCTTTCTTCTTTGATATTTTCCTTAGTGTGTGGTTAAACATTTTTACATGTATTCGGTTGTTTCCATTTTATTTTCATTGTGGAACATTTCTATGAGATGTTCTCGTTGAATTTTTAAGAATACTGGCAATGTTTCACATGAATATCTTTATATTTACAACTCTGCTTGCGTTGATGTTCTTTTCTTGGTTACTTCTTATCTATACACATCTCATACAACGCTTTTATAATGTTCGTATGTGTTGGATTATAGAGGTAAAATGTAATATTTTCCAAACATGGTGGCCTTGGCAGAATTGTTAGCACACCAAACAAAGTACTTACCGGCATTTAATCCGGCTTTATCTTAGTTCAAATTCCACCCAAGTGGACTTTGCCTTTCAACCTTTCGGCGTCAATAAAATAATTTCCAGTTTGAGCGCTGGGGTCGATGTAATCGATTTACCCCTTACCCTAAATTGATGGCCTTGTGCCAAAATTTGAAAACAATATGTAATATATTCTCTAAGGTGGTGAGCTGGCAGAATCGTTAGCACGCCGGGCAAAATGATTCAGGGTGAGTTCAAATTCCACTGAGGTCGACGTTGTCTTTCATTCTTCTGGTGTCGATAAAACAAGTTACACTTTTGAGCATCAGGATCAATCTAATCGACTTACCACTTCCCCAAAGTTGCTGGCCTTCTGCCAAATTTTATACTAATATGGAATACATTCCCTCTTCTGCAGCGCAGAAACTTGGGCAATGCACAAAACTATGGAGGAAAAGCTAGAAGCGTTTGTGATAGGACAGGATAAGCCTGACAGAAAGGGCGACAAATGCTGCAGTAAATGAACAGCTGAAAGTTTAAAGAAAGTTCTTGTCTAGAATTAAGCCCACAAAGCTATGCGATTTTGAACATAGAGGGCGTCATAATCCATTGCCCAAGACCATCATGACAGGAAGCATTGAGGGAAAGAGTTCGTGAGGTCGCGAAAATATTTTGCAAGTTAACAACACCAAGGAATGGGTTGAAAACATGATCTTGGACGATTGTATGCACGCAACAAAACACAGAAGGAACTGAAGAGTCTGGGCAAGTCGGCTCCTGGATACAAGGCGGGTATCTGGTTGGTTGATATAAAACTAACACTGTAATATAAATATCTAAGGCTGCAAAGCAGTACAGTGGATGTCTCTATATACGAACATAATCCATTTCAGAGCCTTGTTCGTTAACCAAATTTTTCATTGTGTTTTTAAATCGAATAAGAAACTTAACCAATACTGATCGTGATAGCATTATTTCAAATTTTGGCTTAAGGTCAGTAATTTTAGGGACGTGGGGGTGGTAAGTCAATTTTATCGATCCTAACGTTCAGTTGGTAATTATTAATAGAAATACATAAAACATGAGTAATCCATTCCAAGCGAGATCGAAACTTCACGTAAAGTTACGGAATCATGTAATATTTCTTCATTTATCAGTACCAAATTGGTAAATATGTACGTATACGCATGTGTGTGTGTGTGTGTGTGTGTTTTCTTTTTGTCTTGCTTCTGTCAATCCACGGTTATGTTTGTAGCAAAAATATGAGAAATATTTGGAAATAAATATGAAAATTTGAAGCTACATGAAATGGGTACATGGGTGCAGGCGTGGCTGTGCGGTAAGAAGTTTGCTCCCCAACCACATGGTTCTGTGTTCACTCCCCTTGCACGGCACCTTGGGCAAGTGTCTTCTGCTATAGCCTCAGGGCCGACTAAAGAATTGAGTAAATTTGATAGATGGAAACTGAAAGAATCCTGTCATATATATGTATATACATACACACACACATATAGATACATACATACATACATATATATATGTATATATATATATATATATATATATATATATATATATATATATATATATATATATATATATATATATATACATACATACATACATACATACATACATACATACATACATACATAGATACACATATGTGTATGTCTTAATATCTATGTTTAACCTCCGCCATGGCTTGATAACTGGTGCTGGTTTGTTTATGTCACCATAGCCTAGCGGTTCTACAAAAAGAGGGCAATAGAATAAGTATTAGGCTTAAGAAACGAAAAAAGTACTGAAAGTTCGACTGAAAGTTCTTCAATGCGGTGCTACAGCATGGTCGCAGTCTAATGACTGAAACAGTTAAACGATCCCTAAGAAATTAAATGTTTGTTTCGTTTGTTGTTGTTTTGGTGGCCAAATTTCAGCTCGTTAAGCGAACGGCCTCCCAGTTACTAAAACGCTTGCGGAGTCCGTTCGCAATTCGCTGATCAAATTACATTTCGCTATTCGGGTTTAATTTCTTCAGAGAAATCGTTCGTCATTCAATTG
>NC_142949.1:8382573-8390073 GCF_046866305.1 Octopus bimaculoides
ACAGAGTGGGCTAAAAGTCACGCACCAAAACATTTGACATGTGATCTATTTTACGTTGTTATTATTATTATTATTATTATTATTATTATTATTATTATTATTATTATTATTATTATTGTTATCCATTTTGTCAATGGCGGTGAACTGCTAGAATTGTTAGCATGGCGGAAAATGCTTAGCGGCATTTCGTCCATCATTACGTTCTGAGTTCAAATTTTGCCAAGGTTGAATAAACGTTGTATCCCTTTCGGGGTTTAATATAGTAAGTACCAGTTGTGCACTGGGATCAATATAAACAACTTGAGCCTCCCCACCCGCTCCCCCGAGCTCGCTGTTCTTGTGACAAAATTTGAAACCGTTAATATTCATTTCGTTCATCATGCATTCACCATTATTTTATTTATTTAATTTAATTTTAGATAAAAATCGAAGCAGATCATTGACAATTGTGGAAGGTATTGAACTAGCTTTTGTGAGGGAGTTTTGACCCGCCCTGTACATTTAAAAACAGCCATGACAGTTAAATACAACTTATTTACGTGTAGAGAAAAAAGCCGGTTAACTTACTCCTTGTATGCGGGTAGGTATTATTCACGATACCCGGTATTTCGCTGTTACCTACAATTGGGATGTAAGGTTCCTTGTATGTGGTAATATTGATGATACTAAGATTGTATTCCGTACTGAGTTGAACCAGTTTAGATTTAATATCCATCATCCGGTTACTAGATCCGACAACCAGGGAGTACTGTGTCCAGTTGTGGTGTTTTAACAACGAAACTATGAACTTTGTGACTTGATTAGCTGGCGGAAATGTCCGCGCAAATGTAGGGTAGATGGTTTTGTTGGAGACTTCGTGAGTGGCACATTTCTGAAAGTGGAAAAAACAAAGAGAGTAAACAATCAGTTTTAAAACTCATTGATATTTTATCGATTTCTATTGATATTTAATTCTCTTTCTATATTATAATGTATGATAATGCATGATAATGTATGATAATATAATCCCTTTTCATGTTTGAGTAACTTACCAACTTTCCAACGTATACTTGAATTCAGTACACCACACACACACACACACACACACACACTCACACAAACACACTCACACACGCGCGTGTCTGTGTACCTGTGTGTGTGTGTTCGTGTGTGTGTGTATACGACTGGACTCTGAGTTCCCCCACCCCCAATCAAATTCATTCAAAAGGCTTTGGTCGGCTTGAATCTATAGCAGAAGACACCTGCTGAAGATGCAGTGAGAGTGAAACCTACGCCAATATATATATATATATATATATATATATATATATATATATATATATATATATATATATATATATATATATATATATATATATATATATATATATATAACATATATATACATACACACACACATATTTTGGGGAGAGGTCGAAACGCAGCCATTTTTAACGAACCTTAATTCCATGGTATCCACAGAGTTTCAAATAGTATTTTAAATACAATATATGAAAATTAGGGTTATGCGATCCCCGCTACCCCTCGCATACATCCCACCGCAATTAGATACTCTAATTTTCTATATTAATCATATAATCTCTAGCACATATATCCTAAATTGCTTATGGATATGAAGCATTTGATCATATTTCAATGCAGAAACCTTGTTTAAGACATGTGATGAGTAAAAATAGAAGAAAACATTGAGATGCAAGACACTTGGTAGGTAGGTACCCCTCCAACATGGTAACATTACAACTTTTCAATTTGTGATAAATGAATTTTTTCTAAGAAAATGTATACATTTGTTAAATGATTTTCTTTTGTTTTTCAGATTATTTCGGAGCTAAACTGTATTATAATTTTACAAAAATACTTACATAGATTTAAGCTGTAATAATTGAAGCATATAAAACTATATAATGCAGCTAGAAGTAAAAGAACCATAATTCAGCATTTCGATTTCCTGCAGAATTTCCTATAGCGATGACCCCCATTCAATACCTTCCGACATTATTTATTCATAAGAAAACGTGAAGAACAGATATCAAAAACTTCACTCACAACAAAAGAATGTTACCGGATTGCTGCTGCAGATGTGCAAAGAATATGGGACAATTGTTTTCTTTTCTTTATATAGGGTTTGAGAGAATAGCTCTAAACATTGAGAGATTAATTGAATCTACTCATACATTAAACAAAATACCTATCAAACAAAGAGGAGATAGTTTTGATAAGAAATTAGAGTAGTTCAATGAAGTGTTTGATATATGCACTTGCACGTGTTATGAGAAACAAATAAAAAGATCGGACTGACATAGCCAATACCTTTTCCTTGTCATAGCCAAGGAATCGAGCAAGCTGTCAATTTAGTGACAACAGCTTCTAAAGTCAGAGTAGGCTACGAAAATAGGCACAAATTCATATCAAATGTACAGAAATCAAGACGAAGTTTACCTCAATTCACCCGGAAAAGACAACGGTCATTTAATTAAACGGTAAATATTAAATTATTACAAATCACAATGTTTCTACGCAAACACCCGATTGCCAGAGGACATTGATTTCCATCTCTACAGTTACATTATTTTACCATATTATTTCCAGCTAGATTACAGTTTGTATTATTTTTGTTATATCTTAGTTGTTAGAGGTATCATTGTTATTGTACTTATATTCATTGTGTTCATTCCTGTTATCAACAACGATGGCACTTACACCATTCACGTAATTATCATATACATGTATATATGTGTGCGTGTATGCATATATATATATATATATATATATATATATATATATATATATATATATATATATATATATATATATATATTACTCGAAGTGTGCAATATTATATAAACATTACGTCCAATCTGATCACTCGATTTCGCACTAGGGGTTCAACGGAGCGTTAGGTAACAGCACGATTAGACTATGTAACCCTTCTCTCTTCAGAGATAGCAGTTATATATATATATATATATATGTATGTGTGTGTGTGTTTGTGTGTGTGTGTGTGCATGCAGAGAGAGAGAGAGAGAGAAAATAATTAGCATAAAATTTTATGATGCACTCACAATATTTGAAAACTGATTTTCTTAAATTAAAAATTTTTTATTATATAAATACTTCCCGAAACCAGGTGCTTGCAAACGGAATTCTTAAGCACAGACATTCGTGTTGTGTACGTATATACCAATGACTATATTATATGCAATACGTGAATGTATGTATATATGGAATCGGTATATATATGCATGTGTGAATTTATACGAATATGTGCGAGTGGACATGTATTTTTCTACTATAGTCAGTGCATACGAAATAACATTTCAAATTCTTCAAAAGATGTTTGTTATTGTTGTTGTCGTCGTCGTCGTCGTCATCATCGACGTCATCATCGTCATCGGCATCGTTGTTGCCATGGTTGCTGTTGTTGTTGCCCTTGTATTAAGGCAACCATATTTTAGAAATGAGATATTGTTACTGGTCTTATAACATTAATCGTATCATGAACAAGAACAAGAACAAAAAACGAAAAAAAGAAACAAAAGCGGAATGAAACACTTAATATAAAACAAGAACGACATTTGAGGTTCTCCTGCTAAGATATGCCAAGAAAAATAACCTTACTGCTTCCGCAAGTGTATCTTATTATGTTATAAATCTAATTACTTTGATAGAATTCCAAACAGTACATGCAATTGTACTATTTTCCAGAATTCTGAAATTGCATATTCTTTATTATTAAATTAATCGTTTTTTTTTTATTGTGTTACTTTTTGTCTACGAGATCCTAATCCAATATTTACTTCCAGTCGTACAGTTCTATGTTTGCTCCAGCGAATCTAATTTGTTCTTAGTAAGCGATATTATACCTGGTATACACAGGGGAGACAGGTTCAAGGGAACTTTGTCACTTAGCTTAGAATACAACTTCCAGGTACAGCGATCTTCTCTCGTCCTCTCTGTGCCAATATATATATATATATATATATATATATATATATATATATATATATATATATAACGTAAAGGAATAGGGATTTGGAATGCGTGCACGTACTTTTATTTAGCACTCTGATATAATCCAAATCTGGCTAACAACATCGAATGATAGGGAACATACAGAATTGTTTTAAGATAAATCGTTGAACGCCACTTCACTCGATTGGTAGTTACTGAGTTTATTTATGTATTTTATATTTACTTTATATACAGGTGAAAAAGTGCGAAACACAATGAAATATATAATATGCACACACATACTTGCTTATATATATATATATATATATATATATATATATATATATATATATATATACATATATATATATATGTATATATATATGTATATATATATATATATATATATATATATGTATGTATACATACATTAATTTATACGTACATATATACGTAAGATTAAAGCTCATGGTGATCACCGCGCAATTACTAAGGAAAATGTCTAATAAAGGGGCATATAAGTTCTCGACAGAAAAAAAGAAGGCCTTCCTATCTGCGTGGGATAGGAAAGCCTTCTTTTTCTGTCGAGGGCTTATATGCCCTTTTATTAGACTATTTTCTTTAGTCATTGCGCGGTGATCACCATGAGCTTTAATCTTATATCAAAATACAATTATTATTATTTACAGGAGGATCGTGTATATATATATATATACATATATATACATACATACATATATATATATATATATATATATATATATATATATATATATATATATATATATATATATATATATATATATATTTATAGTCTGTTAAAGTCTGTCATACCGGCCATGACGAAGGGAAATAGCCCTGAAACTCGAGTCGCCTTTATATATTTATATTTATATATTTGATCCTTTATATTGAACACTCAATATTTCATCTACATTCAATACTTTCTTTCATGGTGCCATCCATTTTTATTTTATTTTATTTTATATTATATATTGTATATTATATTATATATTGTATATTCCATATTCTATACCCCACATTGGTTCTGCAGGAATATAAATAAAACATAAAAAACAGACAGTGTTGGAACTCTTTTAAACAAAATAATATATATACACGCATACATACATATATGTATACATATTTATATACATATATAGACGTCCCTAACGTGACAAAGAATAGTAAGTGGTACCGACATTGCTAGAAATAAGTGTCAGATCAACTCAGTAGCCACAGAAGCACTCTTCTCATGACGGACAAGGGAGGTTACTGCCCCACCGGACATACCCAGATCACTGTGATTTAGAATTTTGATGCAGAGCATCTTAATTCTCATCGGTGGCTCTTAGGGTTATGCTCAACACATCGGTGGCCTAGGGTTAAACTGAACTCACCTTTTCAGCTTATAAACAAACCTTTAAAATCATATGTTGATTTTAAAAAAAAACGGTAAAAGTGAAAACTATAAATAATATGGGTGGCTTATTACCAATTTAACAACCTAAAAGCAAATTTATAGACGTGACAGAGCTACTGGCATTGCTAGAAATAAGAGTCGAATCAACTCAATAGCCACAAATGACTGACAACGGAGATATATCGTTTCTATATCCATCTAACCTTTACCTTCTACCTATTTCTCTGTTTAATCAACTGAAATAACCACACAGTTTTATTGATTACCTGACGAAGCACCGCGTGTGAAACAAAATATGTTTTGATGGACACACGCTTATTGATTAAATATCAACATTATACTCATATAATTTACATATATTATTTCCAACATCTCTATTCATGTAATCAACAACGAATTAACTCCTTATGCTTACAAGTTATAATTCTTGACTATCAGTCGCTTCAATTTCTATTGTAGTACATCTTTGAAGTGACAACTTAATATACATGAAGACGACAGATTCAAAGAAGTATTGTCAGTCCACTTAAAATAACATTTCTGTAATTCTCCTATTCTCTGTATATATATATATATATATATATATATATATATATATATATGTGTGTGTGTGTGTGTGTGTGTGTGTGTGTGTGTGTGTGTGTGTGTGTGTGTGTGTGTGTGTGTGTGTGTGTGTGTGTGTGTGTGTGTGTGTGTGTGTGTGTGTATCCTTCTACCTATAGGTCTCTGTTTAACTGGCTGAACGAACCACTCCATAACTTTCAATGGCTGATTAAAACTTCCGGCCAAACAACATATCTTCAGAAATACTCACAGTTATACATTAAATAGCAAGAAAGTATGAAACTAGAAAGAAATGTATAAGGGAAGATATTCGGAGAATATTCTGCTATCAAATGCTTTGGCCCTTAACTCCTGGGGAAGGGCCACACTGAGGTCCTGACTCCTGTCTACCCATCTTTTGCAGCATTTTGCACTATTGTTGTGTTCTCCTGCGCAGTTTCCTGCATTGTTCAGTTGCCCCAAAGATGTTGGATATTGTAACACCATCAGTTTGAAACGCTCCTTGGATATCGTAACACCGTCAATTTGAAACGCAGGGTAAATTGCATGTTTGGGAGCGCACGTCTATTCTCCTTTGTGCAGTTTTAGTTGGAACATATCTCCAGCTGATTCTGGCATAGTCTTAAGAGCTCTGCTCAATCCTTTCATCCATAAGCTGAGAGCCGTTTCATGAGAACATAAACAGACATGTTCATGAACACGATACTTTTTATATTTCACATATTCATACAAACATTACCTAACATCGCCATTCGTATTATCAATTGTTCACTCAATTGTTACGCTAACGATTTAAACTTCATTATGAATCGCTTTAGGTTCCTTTGTAATACAACTTTGAACAACTATCTTTATACATTATTCTGCGACAATAATCACTAGAAGCAATGGAGAAATACTCACTCACACACACATGCAAGTGCGCGGGCGCAAACACAGTGAAATATAGATATTAGAACAGATATATACATATATACATAAAGATACACACACACACACACACACACACACACACACACACACACACACATTTGTATACATGCATAAACACAGATATGTGTGTAAAGATGCGCATAGATGTATGTTAATATATATACATGTATAAACAGACATGTGTGTGAATATGCGCATTTGCGTATGTAAATATATATATATGTGTGTGTATGTATGTGTGTTTTTGTATATATGTATATATATGTGTGTGTGTGTGTGTGTGTGTGTGTGTGCATGTATATCCTCACATTAAAGCTTCATACGTAGTTCTGTATTTTTCTCTTTATTCCTTTGCTACTGATATTAATGGCGGTATGCTTGTCTAAGTATTCTTCGGATCAAAGTGGTTTCAGAGTTTTCTTGTCGTGACAGCTATTGTAATATATATATATATAGCAATGCAGAAGACACTGAAAAACTCTCGCCACGATTGACGTTGGACGAATTGCGTTTTTGTCATTCTGTTCATACATTGTATTTAACACGATCGTCTTCAATTAACAGATACGAAACTATACAGAACTTTCCAAAGTTGGTTGACAAAGATATATATTTTATATATTACATGA
>NC_142949.1:8392573-8395073 GCF_046866305.1 Octopus bimaculoides
AGGATAAACAATAAGAGATAAAGTTCATCGTACAAATGATGGTGACTCGTCTGTTTTATAGGAAATGATTGCCAGGTACATAGTGCTGTATTTATATCATATTAACCACAAAAGCCTGTATTTCAAAGTTTTGGGAAATGTAAAGAGCGCTTGTTTTCCTTCTATATATCAATAGAATTAACAAAGACATCAGTTAACGTAAACAGGTGACATTCACATAAGAAAAATCCAAAGTATTAGGATCAAGACTCCGATAAATGCGACTATGATACAAATTTCTTGTTTTAAACTAAATGAAAACGTTCCATCAAAATTTAAGTTCCAAACATAAGCTCAAAGCTCTCGCAGCTGGGTGCAGCTGCTTTGAGCAGACTGTTATCTCTCAAACATAGTTAAAGCTTGGGATGTGTAATGTGTTTCCCTGTTATGAAAAATGCCTAATTTAGTCCGAACACACACACACACATACAAACACACACGTACACACATGTACACACACGTACACACTTTCGTTTTAATTTATGTTCCAAATACCAGCGTAATAAAAACAAAGATATTTTAAATTCTTCAATGTTTTCAAAATTAATTGAACAAAGTCAGTAGATTTCAACAGAAATATGGCAAGAAAAGGTTTACAGTGATCTAAGTTTCAGTTTTCGATCAAAATGTCATGCTAATTAAATGTTAATGCTAATTAATATGTTTAGTTGTGGCAAATTTATTTTATTAAATTCTCCCGTATTTTCAAAATCAATTGAAACAAAGTCAGTGTATTTGAACAGAAATATAGTATCTAAAAGGCGGCGTGCTGGCAGAAACGTTAGCACGACGGGCGAAATGCTTAGCGGTATTTTGTCTGCCGTTACGTTCTGAGTTCAAATTCCGCAGAGGTCGACTTTGCCTCTCATCCCTTTGGAGTCGATAAATGAAGTACCAGTTACGCACTGGTGTCGATGTAATTGACTTAATCCCTTTGTCTGTCCTTGTTTGTCCTCTCTATGTTTAACCCCTTGTGGGCAATAAAGAAATTAGAAATGTTAGCACGCCGGGCCAAATGATTAGCGGTATTTCGTCTGTCTTTACGTTCTGAGTTCAAATTCCGCCGAGGTCGACTTTGCCTTTCATCCTTTTGGGGTCGATAAATGATGTACCAGTTGCATACTGGGTCGATCTAATCGACTGGCCCCCTCCCAAAAATTTCGGGCCTTGTGGCTTGAGTAGAAAAGAAATATTGTATCCAACCATTTTTTACATCTATTATTTACAGACGGAATGATGGAACAAGGCACAGTGGTTAGGGTTATCAACTCATGATCGTAAGGTTCTGATCTCGATTCTAGGCGGCGCGTTGTAACCTTCAGCAAGACACTTTATGTTACCTTTTTCTATTCCATTCGACTCGCAAAAATTATTAATACCTGTATTTAAAATGGGCCAGCCCCGTCACATCCTGTATCATGCTGACACTCCCTGAGAATGACGTTAAGGATACGGGTGTCTGTAGAGTACTCAGCCATTTGCACATTAATTTCATGAACAGGCAGGCTGTTCCGTTGATTGTATCAACTGGGACACTCGTCGTCGTAACTGACGGAGTGACAGTTTATTATTATTGTTATTATTATTATTATTATTATTATTATTATTATTATTATTATTATTATTATTATTATTATTATTGTTGTTATTATTATTATTATTTACAGTGGTAGAAAAGAGTGGAATGAATTGTTGAACTTTAGAAAATTTTTATAAACCTAATCGTGGGAGAAATTAAATACTATAATGGATTTAGTCCAGTGCTATTCAGTCTTTCAGAAAATCTGAGCAACTTTTATACGTAATCTATACATTGATGATGAAATATTAACCTTCAAGTTTGTTCTTTACAAAATAAAACGACAAAAAGTTAGAACCATTTCTTTCTCCTGTGTGTGTGTCTGTTTTTCTTTCTTTTTCGGCTTTTCTTCGGTCTTGTCTTGCATGTAATCGCTAGAGAAGGTAAGTGGGGAGTAAAAAAAGACGGGAAAAATATAGACTTCATCAACGGAAAAATAAAGAAGGGGTGTGGAATGAGGCGCTAACCAGTGACAAAGATCTGGCTTTTAACCAAATATAACGGCTCCGTTGTAAAAACTTCGCACTTTATTGTTGGAAATCATCCAGATTTATAATTTATCGCTATGTATAGTCACTAACGTATATCATACACACACACACACACACACACACACACACACACACACACACACACACACACACACACACACACACGCATATATATATACGAACGGATACATGCATATGTCTATGACATTATTTATATATCCTTTATACATACATACGTATATATATATATACATATATATATATATATATATATATATATATATATATATGTATGTATGTATGTATGTATGTATATATATATATATATATATATATATATATATATATATATATATATATACATACACATATACACATTTATATTTATATG
>NC_142949.1:8397573-8410073 GCF_046866305.1 Octopus bimaculoides
TCTATGTCAAAATGTAGCTGATATTACTTTACTCATGCTTCTGAGTTCTGTAAAGGGATGCAACTATTGTCATATACCCTTTAGAACTGACTATACTCCAGCCGTACTATGTAGTGGCCGAACTCCAAACCTTCCAATTATTAATTTTATTACGTTTCTCGTAATCCCTATGTGTCATACGGCCGGAGCTCAATCCGGTTTTCATGACGTTTTTAAGTGACTGAGATTGCAAACGTCCTTTTTGAACGGGTCACCGGTCTGTCGCAGAGTTGGCTTCCGATTTATATTAGTTCATTTAGAGTTGAGTGGGTTTGATCAATGTAAAACGAAGTGCTTTGGTCAAGAACACAACACACAGCTCGGTTCAGGAATTGAAACCAAGACGTTAACATAGTGAATGAAACACCGTAACTACCAAGCAACGTGCCTTTATTATTGACTTCGATTTTTGGTACAAAGCCAGCAATGCAATTTCATCGATTACATCGACCCCGGTACTCAACTAGTACTTATTTTATTGACCTTTAAAAGATAGAAGGTAAAGTCGACCTCCCCGGAATTTGAACTCGGAACATGAAAGCGAACAAAATACCACTAAGCATTTTACCCGGCGTGCTAACGATTCTGTCAGCTCGCTGTCTTATGTGCCTTCCTTATTAATACTAATACTACCGGGTTTTTATTTTAGATTTTGGGTTGGACATTTTTTGAAGATTTGCCATAATTTGTTAAAAGACAGCTCAGTAGATTTTCGTAACGCAAAGCCTCCACTGAGGAGGAAGTTTCGTTCCGGAAAAAAAAAAGATTAGAAAATTAGACAGAAACGGTAGATTCATGGCCTCAGTTTCCTCTGTACACCTCATCCAATAGACAAGAACTTGGGTCTACGGTGCTAACGAGAAACCGGAAGTAGTAGATACAACTGGTGAGAGAAGAGGTGCTAATAGAAAGAAATTGCGAATGTTATTATAAATATAAAAAAATGTGGATTCTGCATCACGTGGGAATGACATCGTTTGGTGTCACTCCTAGAGTCAGTGGTAGTGTTTATCGTCGTTCTTGTTGTCCTCGTTGTCGTTCTTGTCGTCCTGGTTATCGTCGTCATCACCATGATCGTCATCACATCGTCATCACATCGTCATCACATCGTCATGATCATGATCACGGTCATCATTTAACATCCTCTCCCATACTTTCAGGGATCAAAAAGAATTTGTTGAGGTATATTTTCGAAGGCTGGATGCCCTTCCTGTCACCAAGCCTCACCTATTGTTAAGTAAGGTGTTATTTCCCCAAGGTCTAACATGTTTTTCGCCAAAGTATGGAAACGGACAATATCGTTTATCTGACAAAGATGCTCGTTTACAACTGTCACATGATCTTAAGACAAGGGTACAAAGACATAGACACGCACGCACACAAACACAGTTACACAAAAACAAACATATATTTACGACAGGCTAGGCTTCTTCCTATTTCCGTCTCCCAAATCCACTCACAGGGCTTTGGTCGGTCCACGTCTACAGTAGAAGGCATGCCCAAGATGCTGCGCAAACGGACTGAACCCGGGACCACATATGTTACAAAGTAAGCTTCTTAACCACATAGCTACGGCAAAATCCTATCGGGTGGTAACGGTTTGACTGACAGTGTATAAAGCTAACAATATTTCGAGCACCTGAGCAGCAGCAGCAGAAGTATCAATACCATATCAAATAAAAGACTGTGTAGAATTCCATTCTTAGAAACTGAAAGGTACTAACCATTCGTCACCACTAACCGACTTGGTTTAGAACATGTGAGTTAAGGCGGCGAGCTGGCAGAAACGTTAGCACGCCGGGCGAAATGCTTAGCGGTATTTCGTCTGTCTTTCGTTCTGAGCTCAAATTCCACCGAGGTCGACTTTGCCTTTCATCCTTTCGGGGTCTATGAATTAAGTACCAGTTACGCGCTGGGGTCGATGTAATCGACTTAAGCCCTTTGTCTGTCCTTGTTTGTCCCCTCTATGTTTAGCCCCTTGTGGATAATAAAGAAATAAGAAACGTTAGCACGCCGGGCGAAATGCTTAACGGTATTTCGTCTGTCTATATGTTCTGAGCTCAAATTCCGCTGAGGTCGACTTTGCCTTTCATCCTTTCGGGGTCTATGAATTAAGTACCAGTTACGCACTGGGGTTGATGTAATCGACTTAAGCCCTTTGTCTGTCCTTGTTTGTCCCCTCTATGTTTAACCCCTTCTGGGCAATAAAAATTAAGAACATGTGAGTCAGTTGCCCTTGATCTTTCTTGTAAAACCCCCAGCATTTCAAGGTATTTAAATTTTGTTATTTCATAGCCCAGTGCACTATGATAAAATATAGAAAGAGAAGTTAGAACCTGGATACAAGAGTCTAAGTTATGCATTAATTAAATGCTTTCTTTTTCCATAAATTTAGCGATAGTAACCAACGTTGGCATTAACAACCTTAACGACGAGAATTTCGTATCTTTACAGTGGACCTAATATATTCCTATACTGACGTATTTCTCCAACAGTAACTGTCAATTATATTTGGCGTGTATGAATGCTTGCTTCAGAAACTGACAGAATATATTAAAGAATCTACGACACCATTAATGACCATGAATAAAGATGAAGACGACGGTCAGTGAAAACATTAATCAATTTCAAGATCTAGTGAAGCAATTATTTTCTTAAATACACTAGAAAAGAGTAATGATAAATGCTATGTACGTATTGCTGCAGAGAAGAGAGATGTCCTACTGTTATTAATGTCATATCAAAAGTCCACAAGAACGAGAAAATATACATACAATCGACGGTGAAAAATTGCAGCTACTGTATGCTGATATAGTTTAGAAACTGTTTCAATTTTTATTGCATTAAGAAATGATTTCACGAGAAAGATAAAAATAAAACATTCATTTCATTATAAAAAGAAAAGACTAGCTATTCTTTTAAAGTTCGCAAAGACAATAAAAGATAATTTCTGAGACTAATTCTCAAAATTCAATCAAGTTGCGTTACTTTTAAGAGATCTGGAAAACTTTGGTAAGTTTTACACATTTATCAGCAACTATTGTTGTCTAAGTACCAAATTGAGGAACTAATTTCAAAGCTGGTAATCGTCAGTCGTTGCTGAGATTCAAACAAATTGAATAGAATAAGAATCATTATCTTATGTATAAATACATGATATAACTCTTTTGTTTCAGGGGAATAACTCAAAATAAATATATTATTTAAAATATCTGACAATATCAAATTGTGTATTAGCATTCGTTTGCTCAAATCAAAAGTTCAGATTGTACGTATGGTGTAAATGTATAAAATAGTTTACGTCTTACCTATATGCGAAGTGAGACAAATACATTTATGAGCAACACTTCAATTCTTTCGGTATTGT
Source organism: Octopus bimaculoides (assembly GCF_046866305.1). NCBI lineage: Eukaryota > Metazoa > Mollusca > Cephalopoda > Octopoda > Octopodidae > Octopus > Octopus bimaculoides. The sequence goes on from NC_142949.1 coordinate 8,400,980, forward strand.
ACTGGAAATATTCAATACTAATTACATTCATGTAACTTTTATTACAATAGTTCCTCTTACTAAAGTCTGTGCCAAATTTTAATAACTGGACAGAAGACTAGATTTCTATATTCTAAATAATCAATAATGTTTCTACAATTAGAATATTTTTTTGAAAAGCACTATAGAACGCTTAAATATTCCTCCTTCTATACAATATGTGTATATATATATATATATATATATATATATATATATATATATATATATATATATATATATATATATATATGGTAGAGGGTTAGCATTGTTCGGACATAACTGATATGATGCCTTGTCTGACACCTGCTGTTTTGTGTGACACGAGAGGTTGATTATAATTTGCATAACGGGGAAGGTGTAAGTATTTGGAGTTTCACCATCGACTAATGTATTTATGGCGGAACACTGATGATATAAGATGCATGATTGCTGCAATATTTCTACAACTGTTATGTAATTACTACTGCTTGTTGAAATGAAACAACTTGTATTATCTTACTACACAGATTATATATGTGTGTGTCTGTGCGTATATATATATATATATATATATATATATATATATATATATATATATATATATATATATATATATATATATATATATATATATATATATATATATATATATATATATATATATATATATATATAGATAGATAGATAGATAGATAGATAGATAGATAGATAGATAGATAGATAAAGGCGACGAGCTGGCAGAAGCGTTAGCACACCGGGCGAAATGCTTAGCGGTATTTCGTCTGCCGCTACGTTCTGAGTTCAAATTCCGCCGAGGTCGACTTTGCCTTTTATCCTTTCGGGGTTGATTAAATAAGTACCAGTTACGCACTGGATTCGATATAATCGACTTCATCCGTTTGTCTGTCCTTGTTTGTCCTCTCCCTGTGTAGCCCCTTGTGGGCAGTAAAGAAATAAGATAGATAGATAGATAGATAGATAGATAGATAATAACGAAGGCGTCTATACGCAATATAAAATCAGAAACGAAAACTTCAGTTGTCACCAATTGTGACTGACAGTGTAAGGTAGCACTTACATTGCTAGAATTAAGTTTTAAAACCCCTTAGAGCAGCAAAGAAACACATGTCTATGCACTGACAGGGGAGATAACCGCCCCACAGCATGCGTGATCACCATATTATTCTGGTTTCACATAAAATTAAAGCCATCGATGGCGACAAGTTCAAGAAGGCTTCTAGATGTTAGATCTTTATGGGTTAACTTAGATCACGTGGTAATATTGGCTTAAAAGTGATACCAAGCTCAAATAGCCGGACACGATGTTGCTGTGCAACTGTTGAAACGTGTGTATGTCTCTTAAGCTTTTGAATACCCCTCCTGTTTTATGATGTTGCTAAATAAACAATACCGAACTCTCCAAACATACTTATGACAGCTGCGAACCAAAAATGCGTCCTACCACGTGAGCCTGATATCGCTTTTAAACCAATAATAGCGCGTGATTTAATTCGACCAATAGACGTCTAACATCCAGAAGCTTCCTTGAGCTTGTCTCACTTCCCGTTACTGGATCTCCAAACGCCGGACGAACTAAGTTCGCTCTACGAGCTTGCGAGCTTGAAGCCGAAGCAAACTGTTATTACACTGTATGTGTGTGTGCGAGCGTGTGTGCGCGTGTGTGTATGTATGTGCGTGTGTGTTGTGTATATGTGTGTCTATGTGTGTGTTTGCGTATGTGTGTATGTGCATGTGTATGTGTGCGTATGTGTGTATGTTTACGTGTGTGTGTATATGTGTGTGTGTGTGTGATGTGTGTGTCTATGTGCATGTATGTGCACGTGTGTGTGTGTGCGTTTGCGTGTATGTGTGTGTGTAGTATCATTAAAATTGTCGCAAAATGGCCAACTCATGTTACCAAACGGAAGCGTTGTGGTGTGGTAAATTAACAGTCATTAGACAGGATTGAAAAGAGGTTTAGAGAGAGACGGAGAGAGAAAGACGGAGAGGGAGAGAGAGAATGAAAGAGAGAGAGAGAATGAAATAGAGAGAGAGAATGAAAGAGAGAGAGAGAATGAAAGAGAGAGAGAGAATGAAATAGAGAGAGAGAATGAAATAGAGAGAGAGAATGAAATAGAGAGAGAGAGAGAGGCAGACAAGCAGAGACGGCGACAGAGATAAAAACAGAGAGAAAGAAGTCTGTGAGTTTACAAAAGGTATGCCGCGTGTGCCTATATGTACGATGAATAAAGCGAGGAGCAAATTAAAAAGAGAAAAACAAGGGAGAGAGAGAAAATAGAAAAACAACTAAGGAACACAGAGAGATATGGAGGGGAGGAGGAAGAGGAGAATCGAGGTGAAACGAGAGGAAGAGCACAGGAAATTAAGTCGTGAAATATAAAACTTAAAAACAAAATAACTGATTTGCAAACAACGAAATGACTGAAGAGACATGAGCTGAAATGAGAAACAAATGTAAGTGAATAAACAAAATGGAAGAAATAATGGAATCAGATGTTATAAGCTAAAGGAAAATGAGGAGAATAAGTGAGGTGAGTTTGTGAAATGTAGGACATTGGTTTTGGTAATGAATAGCGAAGAAGAAAGGGAAGAAGGAGGAGGAGAAGGGGAGGAGGGAGGGGAGAGAAGGAGAAGAAGGGGAAAGGGATGAGTAGGGGAGGGAGAGAAAGAGAAGAAGAAGAAGAAGAAGAAGAAGAAAAGAAGAAGGAGGAAAAGAATAATAATAATAATAATAATAATAATAATAATAATAATAATAATAAGAAGAAGAAGAAGAAGAAGAACAACAACAACAACAGTAAAAACAACAACAACAGTAAAACCAGCAACAAGATACCAAAGCTGCAACAAGAAATGTGACGTGAAGAATGCAAGTAAAATAAATCACTGAAATTCCATTTCTTTGGTAAAGTACATTAATGGTATTTCGAATTTTGCTCTGAAATTCTTCATCAACTGCAATTGTTCTATCTATAAACGCTGGAACCCCTGAGAGCGATAGCTTCAAAGATGGTCAAAGAAGCCATTTTGGAAATCAGAAAAATAATATACATATCTACATATGTATTTATGTATGTATATATATATATATATATATATATATATATATATATATATATATATATATATATATATATATATATATTGGTATATAAGTATATATAAATTTATAAAAAAAGCGTGTGCATTATCTTTGATAAATGTGGGACTCTGAGATATAGATAAATAACCCTAATAAGTAAATGTAGAGTTATTTATTACTTTTTTTCTGGATATGCCATTATATTTTCTCTGCTCTTTTGTTTATCAAAACTAAGATATACATAAGTGGGTGTCTGTTTTTATGGTTTTAATGGTGTAGATTCATAAATGACACCTGATACTTTATCATCTTATATATATATAAATATAAATAAATATATATATATATATATATATATATATATATATATATATATATATATATATATATATATAAACTGTAATTTTTGTATAATTATGTATTATTAATATAACAATACATAAAGACGGGCTAGAGTTGAAGTGCTCAGCATGAGCTAAAATTCATCTTATAGTAACAATGGATACATAAGGGTGGAAAATCACAGGAATAATACCATATGTCCAACTCAAGATACAAAATGTGTGTTCGATTCCTTCAAGAATCAATAAATGAATTTATAGTATTCAGTCTCTAAAGTGTCTAAAAGGTACGGTAAAAAGACAAGCAAGTACAACAATAAAAACTTTAGAAATATCATGAATGTTCAAAATATTTATTAAAAAAATATTTATAAATATGCATGATTTCTAAGTTGTATAAAAATATGACAATTAAAGTTAAAACATTACGATGTGTAAACGTACATTATGATATAACATATAATGGGTAAATATATACGGTATGATGAAGTTATAAATTTACATGTATTATATTAAAAACGTGTACATTAGGACAGTATTTAAAAAAAAACAAAAAAAAACTATAATATAAAAGTTAAGTTAAAAGTATACATCTACGGATGGTAATTTGATTAGGTGCTTTCGGTCGTATCAACGAATATGTGTTACGACAAAATAATAATGATGATAATAATAATAATAATAATAATAATAATAATAATAATAATAATAATAATAAATGCTTTCTAATTGATGTATCAATACCAGCAGATGACAACGTTTCCCTAAAAGAAATGGAGAAACTTTCAAAATACAAAGACTTGGAAGTAGAGGTAACTCGGATGTGGAATCTAAAAACAGAAACAATTCCTATCATAGTAGGTGCCTTAGGTATAATAAAAAAATATTCAGACACATACATAACAAAAACACCAGGACTTTCAAATATATATAACATACAGAAAATTGCACTACTGGGCACTGCACACATCCTACGCAAAACACTTTCAATACAATATCTATAAAAGCATCACAGCAAATCACAGCACATACCCAAGGCACACAGAGCTGCGCTCGGTAGTGAAGTGAAAGCACATTATAAAAATAAAACTACTGAATAAAAATAAAACTACTGAATAATAATAATAATAATAATAATAATAATAATAATAATAATAATCCTTTCTACTATAGATACAAGGTGTAAAATTTGGCGGGAGGGGACTAGTCGATTACATTGTCCTCATTATTTCACTGGTGTTTAATTTATCTACCCCGATTAGCGGAATTTGGACTCACAAAGTGCTTAACTCGTGTTTATTTTATTGACGCAGAAAGAGGGAGAAACAAAGTTGTCTTCGGTGAAATTTGAACTCAGAACGTAAAAGCGAATGTACTGCGCTAATCATTTTGCCAGGCGTACCTACGATTCTGTCAGCGCGGCATGATGGAGTACCGGGCAGTGGCTCTCATGGCCTCTGATCTTATTAGAAGTATTATCATATACATTGTTTTGTCTTGGTATAAAAGATGGGCTATAGCATATATTCTGCTTAATACCACAGATCTGCTCGTCAGGATTAACCCCTGTGCTTAACACTAAATAAATTGCAATAACACCGAATTAAAATAGTTTTACAGATTTTTCCTTTCCTGAAGTGTGTATATATTTTGTTGGCGGACACTGTATATCTATCGGAGGAAGACGGTAAACTGCCCAAGCACTGGTGTATTTTTTTTTTCCATTAATCTCTTAAAAAGAAAAAAAAAACTCAGCGTAAAGTCGAAAAAGACGTAATTCGAATCGACCTTATTTGAAATCTGTCACGGTTACTGGAACGGTCACAAATGGCCGAGAAATGTTACTGTCAAAAATTGGGTAAATATTAAACCACTTATAGCATATTGCATTATGTTTGAAGGAATATTGGTCTTAAAATGAATATTGGAATTAAACTGAAGAGATTTATGGGAATATATTTCTTCCATAAGTAGAAGTACCAATATTAGAGAGGATTAAATCAGTTTACTATCTTGCTAATGTTTATTTTATCGATATCGAATGTTGGAGAACTTAAGATGACCTCGCTTGGATTTATTTGTACTGAATAAACTAATGTCACAAAGCCAGCAGTGAAATGATACCTTCCAATCTGTGTTCAAATCACACCGAGGTCAGCTTTCTCTATTATTTTCTTATTTTCTTGGGTCGATAAAATAAAGTATTAATCCAAAGCGGTGGACTGGTTAGACGAAATATCTTGAGACGGCTTAAGTCTGCGAATGTACCTCGAATGAATTTCTTGATTATTCTCCATATAGCGAACTCCATCGAAATCTGATGAGGGAGGAGGCAACTCAACGCTACCACGTCGTCCTAGTCATATTCCTGGAAATGTTGCATGAATATAATTTTTTACTTTGAGAACAAAATGTGGTGGTGCCCCATCCTGTTGAAAGTGAAGCACAAGGAAATCATCCTTTTGTTGGAAAACAGGAATAAATTCACTGTATGGTGACTTTATTGCTACCCTGTATATATATATATATATATATATATATACACGTTGTGCTTCTTTCAGCTTCTGTCTACCAAATAAGCTCACAAGGCTTTGGTCGGCCCGAAGCTATAGTAACAGCCACATGCTCGAGGTGCGACGCAGTGGGATTGAACACGGAATTATGTGATTAGGAAGCAAGCTTCTTACCACACACCCACAAACAAAACATTTCGACTATGAAAGTTATAAGAAGATTTAATAAGTTTTAATGAATAAAGTCCAAATGCCATATAAATGTTTTGAAAAACCAAAAGATCCTGAACGAAATTCAATTGCAAAATATTACAAAACAAGTTGTACGCTTGGATTTAGGCGGGGCTGGGGTTATGGTTACAGTTAGGTGGCGATTAAGGCTAATCTGACCAGTGAGTGATCTGGGGTTATTTATTAGTAACATATTTTTGTGAGCATTTTTCTAAATTGTTTTCTGGAACAAGTGAATAACAAAATCAGATTCAGCGTAAAAAACTACATCAATATACCAAATTTGAACATTTTCTCTTCATTTTAAAATTTAGAAAATTCTGATTGCAATGGAAAAGACCCATATATTTTTCTGTCTGCTAAAATAATGCAAAAGAAACGCTTGAAAAGGGATGTAAACAATTTAAAAAGGAAAAAAAATCCTCAATGAAATCTTTTTGCGAAAAATTACAAAAGAAGCAAACTGTATGTTATTTTGTAGTAATAGTTCAGTTTATGTAAACAATAAATAATTTTTTTGTAGCGAAATTCAAAAACGCAAATTCAGAACATAGGTACTCGTTAAAGAAAAAAGGTAAAGAAAATACACGTAGTGATTGTATTCATTTTAAGCAGACAACAGCTTAGATTGTTACTATGGAAACAGGCGCCAATGTGTGTGAGGCTTTCGAATATTTACACTACCCGAAAACTGGTAAACATGAAAAGGTATTAACATATTTATTAACTTATGGCGAAAAGAATTTCATTTTCATAATAAACAAACAAAACTACATCAGTACTCCAAATTTGAAAACAACTGTAAAATGTTTTTTAAATAAAAAATACTGTAACAGCAACAGAAAAGATACGGGGGGGGGGGAGGGATGGTGAGTCCAACAGGACAACAGATAAGATGCCTGCAGTGTTTTTTCTGGCTCTTGGCATTCTGAGATCAAATCCTTCCGAGACCAGCTTTGGATCAACAAAATTAAACAATTAATTCATGGCAGTAGACTGGGGCGAAGCTCAGTTGGAAAAGGAGTAGACCTGGGGACGAGGAGAGCAACGGACGAGATGTCTACCCTATTTTCTCTGGTTCGTGTCTTTCTGAGTTCAAACTTCTCTACTATTCCTCCGGGGTCAATTTTATAAAGTATTAATCCAGGGTAGTGAAGTAAGGGAGCCAATAGAGCAATGAATGTGCTGACTACAGTATTTTCTCTGGTTCTTAACGTTTTGAATTCAAAGCCAACTTTGACTTCTTTCTTTCCAGGATCAATAAAAATTAAGTATCCATGTAAGGAATTAGAATGACAGAGCAATTAGTGTGTCCATCAAACTTTCTGAAGTATTTCTCCCAGTTTTTAGTATTCTGCGCTCAAATCGCGGTGTGGACTACATAGATGGTAAAGTTAGTTAGCTTCTCGTCTCACAAGAGCCGTATATGTTCCACACCTGGACGGGACGCCGACCAGTCGCAAGACTACTCATTTTTACCCGCTGGGTGAACAGGAGCAACGTGAAAATGAAGTGTTTTGCTCAAGAACACGACGCATCGCCCGGTCCAGGAATCGAAATCACAATCTTCCGGTCAGAAGTCCAACACCCTAACCACCGCCACCTGGCTCCTTGGTATTCTTTAGCAAAAGACACTCTGTTAAAAGCACTAAGACTAAACGATGCATTACATACGGGTTGAACCCTGTATTTTACTCGGCTCCATTTACGCGGCTGGATGTGGTTAGAAGCCCTCTACACGTTAGATATTTACATCACCTAAGGTAGTCAGCTGACAGAAACGTTAGCATGCTGGGTAAAATACTTTGCGGTATTTCGCCTGTCTTCACCTTCTGAGTTCAAATTCCGCTGAGGTCGACATTGCCTTTTATCCTTTCGGGGTCGACAAATTAAGTACCATTTGCGTACTGGGGTCGATCTAATCAACTGGATCCCTCCCTCAAAATTTCAGGCCTTGTGCCTACAATAGAAAACGATATTTGCATCACCTTACTCAGTAGTCTCGGAGCCTTCTAAAAGATCACGAAAGCTGTCCTTCAGTTTTGGCTAAAATTGACAGGAAATAAAAACCTGCAATGCTTTCTGTCAGTTCGCCATTCGTCTCAGACACCTTCATCTACAAATTAACAACGACACTCAAAAGTTCTTTCCCAGTTAATAGGAAATAAAAATAGATAAGTAACGTCAGTGGCAAAGAAACTAATCCACACAAATTCATTTTCAACTTGCTCCGACAACAGAATAATTCAAGAGTAATCTGCATTTAACATTTTCTTCCTTAGTGTTTGAAGGCCTGTTTTTAGAGTACGAGGAATTTCCTACTTACATTTTGCTCTCATATTAATACACAACTGTTACAATTTCAATATTCTTTTTTTAATCTTTTACTACTTCTTTCAGGCATAGGATCGCGGCCATTCTGGGGCACCACCTTGAAGGATTTTAGTCGAACAACTCGACAACATTACGTGTTTAGTTTTAAAGTGCAGTACGTATTCTATTATTGTCTTTTTGCAGAACTGTTAGACAACGGGGACGTAATCAAACCATAACCGGTTGTTAAGCTTTGGGTGGGATAAACACAAAGACGCATACAGACAGACAGACAGACAGACAGAGAGATAGATAGATAGATACGAAGGGCTTCTTTACAGTTTCCTTCAATCAAATCCATTAGCAAGGTGTCTCTCACTGGAACGGAAACCGAAGCCACTTGTTTGAAAAGTGAGCTTTCTTAACAACATAACGTTACCTAGATTCAAAATGTCTTCAAACGCTTGATATTCAAACAGTAATAGCAATTCTCTATTCACGTTCTGCTTTCACAGTTAAACACTGCTGTTTCAATATAAATGATCTTCAGAAAACATCAGATAATTCAAAAAGATCTCAAAGGCGCATCGAGG
>NC_142949.1:8417573-8432573 GCF_046866305.1 Octopus bimaculoides
TCTTTCACCCAAAAATTCAGAGCTGTTTCATGCGATCATTAGTTGATCTGCTCTCAAACTATTTCACACCAAACGCTATTGCGAAGACTTTGGTTTGGAAGTCAGATTCTTTCAGCCTGGTGGCTAGAAATCAGTACATACCCTCTGAAGGATACGGCGTTGGAGTGCATAAAGAAAAAGTTGTAGTTGGGAGAGAGTTAGCTGATATGGAATACTGGGTGCCATCTGAATCATGTAAAAGAATTTAACACTATTATGACGAATTGCACCGGCTGTCATAAATGCTGTTCAATGCACTGTGAACGCTATAAGACGTGAATTGGACATCATGAAACTCAAGTCTCTCCATAATACGATGGCTTCTGTGAGTGTGACGTCATGACACCCCATATTTTTGAATATGGCTTTAGGTTAAATTCAGAGCTGCTGGAGACTGTAGCCAATCCTTGAATGGAGGGAGTCGCTGTTGGAGAACAATATGTGCGACAGTAGGATTCAGCTCCTTGCCACACCTCCAGAAAATGAGGGCGTCTCTTTTAAGTAAACTGTTATTTTCCAGCCATAATTCACTTGATATTTTTTGATTTCTTAAATTGTGGAATATTGTGTTTCATTTTCTTTTTATGCAAACTGTCAAATTGAGCTCGAACACCCAGTTCAAAGTTTGTGATATTTAACTCGGTTACGGGTAGAGGAATGAAGAAGATGAAAAACAGTAATCACAGTATGTATTACAAGAAACAAAAAATTAAGAGTATGACAGAGACTTAATTTGCTTTTAGACATATTGCCTTCAGGTTAAGAGAGCTGAAGGATACGTAAAATACATCTCAGTTACAGCCCTCTATTCCTGTAGTAAACGAACTCTTAACTGTATTTAGGACAAACATCTACCAGGAGATCAAGGAAAAGTACAATGCACCTTCCGTTGTTTCGTTAATTGAACAAACGTTCCATTAAAGGGGAATAAATCAAAGTGATTGTGAGCCAGAAATCATATTGATTTAGTAGTGAAGGGGTCATAAAAGGTGGGTTCACGCTGTGATCCCTTTGTTTTTCTCAGCCAATTTTTCAACCACCAACAGCTGCGTGGACAACTTGATAAGTAGAAAGAGGCTGGGTTGCTTGGAAAAGTCGTTCGCTGGTTCTGTTTTGGTTCGTGTGGTTTCATCGTACATCTATAAGTATGCATGTGTATGTGTGTGTGTGTAAGAGAAGCAGATAGAGTGACAGAGGGAGACAGAGGGAGGCAAGAGAAGGTGGAGGAGGAAATGATGCGGTTGGCGAAGAGAAATCGATACCAATATATCATGTTCGAAACGATAATCTCTTTCGACAGAACATTCTGATTTTACTTAAGCTCGTGGAATTGCTTCCACATAATTGCCAAGTATTAATAAGGGATATATTCTGTCAATTATACATTCACAACAGCAGCGACAATAACAGTAACACGAAAAATTGCCAATGATATTAACGATAAACATAGTATTAATAGATATAACAACACTGACAACAGCAATAATAATAATAATAATAACAATCATAATAATAAAGATAATAATGATGATGATGATCATAATAATAATAGTAATAATAATAATAATAATAATAATAATAATAATAATAATAATAATAATAATAATAACAATAACCTATATACACTGGAAGCTATGCCAACACTATGGAATAACAACAGAAAAAAGATGGTATAAACACACGCCAGAAAAGGTCACAGAAAACGAGAAAGCAACCATACTCTGGGATATGCCAATACACACAGATAGAGAAATTAAGGCAAATAGACCAGATATAGTTGTCAAAGATCATGAAGAAAAAAAATGCTTTCTAATTGATGTATCAATACCAGCAGAAGACAACGTTTCTCTAAAAGAAATGGAAAAAACTTTCAAAAGATAAAGACCTGGAAATAGAGATAACTCGAATGTGGAATCTAAAAACAGAAACAATTCCGATCATAGTAGGTGCCTTAGGTATAATAAAAAAATATTCAGACAAATACATAACAAAAACACCAGGACTTACAAATATATATAACATACAGAAAATTGCACTACTGGGTACTGCACACATTCTACGCAAAACACTTTCAATACAGCAAACATAAGAGCACCACAGCAAACCACAGCACATACCCAAGGCGCACAGAGCAGCGCTCGGTAGTGAAGTGAAAGCACGTTATAAAAATAAAACTACTGAATAATAACAATAATAATAATAAAGATGAAAATGAGAACGAAGATATATATGTATAATAACGTTACCATTAGCTAAGCCAAATACACTTATGTACATATATGTGTGTGTGTGTGTATGTGTGTGTGCGTCTTTGTGTATGTGTGTGTATGTGTGTGTATCTGTGTGTGTGTGTGTGTGCGTATGTACAGATATATGGTGTGTATGTGTGTCTATGTGTGTGTATGTACATATATATATGTGTATATGTGTGTATGTATATACATACATACATGCATACATATATATATGTGTGTGTATATATATATATATATATATATATATATATATATATATATATATATATATATATATATATATATATACATATATATATATATATATATATATATATATATATATATACACTTTTACTCTTTTACTCTTTTACTTCTTTCAGTCATTTGACTGTGGCCATGCTAGAGCACCGCCTTTAGTCGAGCAAATCGACCCCAGGACTTATTCTTTGTAAGCCTAGTACTTATTCTATCGGTCTCTTTTGCCGAACCGCTAAGTTACGGGGACGTGAACACACCACCATCGGTTGTCTGTCAAGCGATGTTAGGGGGACAAACACAGACACACAAACATACACACACACACAAATGCCGGACAAAATGCTTAGCGGCATTTCGGCCATCTTTAGGTTGTTATTTCAAATTCCAACATGGTCAACTATGCTTTTCATCTTTTCGGGGTCGATAAAATAACTACCAGTTGGACCCTGGAATCGATGTAGTCAACTTACCCCGTCCCATTAAATTAAATCCTCACAGGTGCACAGGTGTCAAAGTGATCGCAGAGCAACGTGAGTTGAAGTGTCTTGCTCAAGAACACAACGGACCACCCGGTGTGGGAATTGAAATCACGTTCGCGAGTGTGACACCCTAACCACTAAGCTATGCAGGGATATTGAAATTTATCGTAGAATATTCCGTTTTATACTCTTCAGCGTAGAAGCCTTTCAACTACTTGCAAAAGTTAATAGAAACATCAACAGAGATTGTTAGCAAAACTGGCTGCAAATTTTTGCAAGAAAAACTAAGAAAACAAATAACGGATTAGCTGCAACATCAGAATGCAAATCATAAACTCACGTTGTTTTTTTTTTGTTTTTTTTAATCCTCACGATTATCTTTCTTTGTTATACCACTGTAAATTCCTAATAATCCAAAATCCGAATACAATTCTAATATCAGCTGAAGCCATTTGATTTTTGCTGATGAAGCTCGTCAGGAATGGTACAAAGGCTATGTTTTTCTTCTCTAAAATACCTGTGATTTGTGAGTTAAAGAAGAAAAACAAATAGGAAAACAAAAGAGTGATCGCTTTTGTCTTGGACACAAAAGGAGGAAGTGTGTAGTTGTAATTACCTGCGACGTTGTTTTATTAGTAAATAAAATTGCCCAAGGATTCATAAAATGCAGAGTCGACCATTGTGGAATTTGAACTGAAGACAAAGAAACGAAACAAAATACGGTTAAAATATTTAGTATCGCGATCCGGTTGCTATTAATTCTTGTGCCATATAAAAGGGTAAAGACCCCCTTCGTTCATGAATGAATGACTATGAGATTGCAACTAGAAAGTTACCCTCCGAGGCACAAGTGTGGGCAAGGTTGTTTAACGGAAGACCAGCAGTCGCCCATGAACCTCCCCTTCTCTACCCCACCAGTGTTAACGAAGGGAAAGGTAAAAGCTTATGCAGTTGGGCACCAGTGACGTCGCAACTCAACCGGAGCCACGTGAAATAAAGTATCTTGCTTAAGAACACAGCACATACCCCAGTCCTGGAATCGAACTCGCTACCGCATGATAGTGAGTCCAACGCTTTAACCACTGAGCCATCCGCCTTCACTTCTACCAATAAACTGCATAAATGTTTATTTTACTTAGAGTGACCAATCATGAAGTGAAGGCAGGGAAATTGCCTGAATTCACCCAAGTGTATTACTGTTATTTATTTTGCAATTCCTGTAGGGATGAGGTCTAAACTCGACACTCTGCTCCTGTAATAGTTTAACTCAGAGACTAAAAAGACTGAATGAAACACATCAAGTTATTTACTCAAACGTGGTGTTGTGGTAGAGGCCGATCCACATTTACCGTACTAAAGCGCTACCTTCGCATTCGCTGCTGCAGGAGAAAATGGTAAGGATCTAAGATATTCACGACATTGGATGCCTAAAAGAATACTGGGACTGAAGCACATTCGTAATGGCTACTTATTGAATCACATGGTCACGTGACATGATCAGTAAAAGTTACTATTAATTTCAACGGATTGCTCTCCTGGCGACAGTGGTTCTTACCCCATTCCCTGTTGAAACGAAGGCTGGTATTGAAACAAAGTTGCAATAATTATTTTCTGAATCACGTGACCATTGATAAAGAGACAGATGACATCATGTGTTATATGCCCGATGTCATAAGCTCCCTCCCCACTTCATCTAACCCTCCTCCCCTCTCCTCTCTTCCACTCACACCTACTTCTTCCCACCTACTGCTCCTCATTTGCTCTGGCACCTACTTCCTCCCTTCCACCCTCTCCCTTCATCGCCACCTCCTCCCTCGCTACCCAACCCCTACACATTCCAACCCCACCATCCCTATACATCCCATTCCACCCCACCCCATCCCTTAGACCTTACCCTTGCTTCCTTCACTCTCGCCTCCCCACACCCCAAACATCACCACACCACACCACACCACCACCCCACACTACCACCCCAGAACACCCAGCACACCAGCACACCACACCACCACACCACCACGCCACCATACCACACCACACCACACCACACACACCAACACACCTCATCACAACGATTTTCATCTTTCCTACTCCACCCGATCATTCCCAACTTCTCGTCTAAAATGAAATTTGAGCAGTTACGTATGTCTCCTGCTGTTCCCTACTCTGCACCGGATCTTACCTTCGTCTTTTCATTTGTAATATAAAGCTGCTCCTTCAGTTTTCGTCGTCATGCGAGCTGTATGGAAACCCCACTACACAAAGACACCCAGTACACACTGCATTGTAGTTGGCGTTGCTTATTTCTTTATTGCCCACAAGGGGCTAAACATAGAGGGGACGAACAAGGACAGACAAAGGGATTAAGTCGAGTACATCGACCCCAGTGCGTATTTAATTTATTGACCCTGAAAGGATAAAAGGCAAAGTCGACCTCGGCGGAATTTGAACTCAGAACGCAAAGACAGACGAAACAACGCTAAGCATTTCGCCTGGTGTGCTAACGTTTCTGCCAGCTCACCGCAATTGTTGTTGGCGTTGGAAGAGCGTTCAGTCATCGAAACCAACACAAAACAATGGTGCAGAATATACGCACCTTGGGTCCGCTCAGACCCTTCAGCCCATACCCAGGATGATACACAGGTGTCATATGATGATGTGGAGGAGGAGGGAGGGGAAGAGAAGGATGACGGCGACGACGACGACAACGATGAAGTCAATGACGATGATGATGATGATGATGATGATGATGATGATGATGATGATGTCGTCGACGATGATGATGGCGGCGTCGACAATGATGACAACGACGACGATGATGACGATGATGATGATGATGATGATGACGACGACGATGATGACGATGATGATGATACTATGTACACGATCACGAATTGACTGAAAAGGGGCTATGCAAAAAAAAAAAAAAATAATGATAAATAAATAAATGAGGAAAAACATTATAGAAGAATATTTTATTTATTTATTTATATATTTATTGATTTAAACGAACCTCTTTAGCATTACATTATTCCGGATAGTAAATCATTTTCCGGTGGAATTTTTAGACCAATTGCTTAATTCACAAATAGAATTTTTGCAAAGAGATTATTCAAAAACAAACAACAAAACAAAGAAAGAAAGAATGAATTAAAATATGTCAAGAAAATAACCGAAATCTTGTAAAACTGAATTCACTTCTCCAGAGGTTAAACAAAACTAATTTATTTTGCGTTCTTTACAGCAACAGAAACTCCCAGAGGGAATAAACCTAGAAATTATATTATATTAGTCAAAAGAGGATGTAACTACTTTTACTGCCTTTGAATATTCTATTATTATGATTATTATTATTGTTGTTGTTGTTGTTGTTGTTGTTGTTGTTGTATTCTTATTTAATAGCTTATTTCAAAATTCATTTATTTTGCAGTTTGCGTTTAGTTTTACCGTTTTTTTTTCGTCGCCACTCCTTACAACTGCTGAATGGCTGGCTATATGAAATCTAGGCCTAAACTAATGACGTATATATAAGCAGCTGTTTTAAATCCTTAATTTAAAAACTCATTTCAAAATATTGTCAAACAAATATTTGGGTTTTTTTTTTTTTGTTAAACAACGAACAGAAACACCATCGTCATCGTCGTCATCGTCGTTTTAAGATGCGCTGTTCCATGCTTGCATGGGTAGAGAGAGAGTTTTATTTTATCGCCAACCCTTTCTTCTTTCCCTATGACTAGACGTTTTTTCCGTAGAATATTGCAGACGAATAACATTCATTTCCAACTACTACGCACTCTCAAGGCAAGAAGTCATAAACATAGATACACTCATACAAAAATACACACACACATGTATGTATATATATATATATATATATATATATATATATATATATACACATACATATATTTTTTTGCGCAGTCACAGAGGCTTGTTTGTCTATTTCTATTATTATACTGGTCTCTGTGATTGCGCAAAAAATAAAAGGTGTCCGTTAGACCAAAATGCAAGACCAAGATCGCTGTCTACAGATGTAAAGTTACCGCAGAGAATAAGCAATACTTTTATATTAGTGCAAGCTCACTTTTTGGCAAGTAAAAGATTGCTAATCATTTAAATTCACTTAATGGTAGGGAAAAAATGAATAGTGCAAGCCTAACTAAACTAATTTCCTCGCTCAAAGACGAGAATAAGATCTATCCAATTGATTGGGAAATAATTAGTACCGCTAAGACTTGTAGAATAGATAGAAAGAAATGTGAGCTGTGCGTAGAGAAATTCTTATCAAATTTTCACTTCAAAATACACATTAGTAAACACAAGACAAGAACGTGCACTGCACTGAGGTGTCCTCACGCAGGAAATGGACGTTTGGACAGTTTAGATGGAAACTTACACAATACACAATACTAATAAAGGAGAAACCGAAAGGAGAAACAATGAATGAATGCTCATGAAATACTTCTATGTAGACAATATACTCAATACAACAGGTTGCGCACAGAACTGTTAGGAAATACTAAGAACACTGCAGAACCAAAACCTCAACTTTGACCTATTTCAGACCACGAACCACCATAACTACGGCAGACGTAAACTCTAAGTCAATTTCTATTAATAGCAACATCCCTGCGTTCTACTCAGTACTAAAAAGCAAACCATTTCTTCATCCAGTTTCATTCGAAGTGGACCTAAGGTACAGGACACTGCACTGACAATATGGCAAAGTTGCATCTGCAACAATGTGCAGTTGCTGCAGTGGTAACACCTGTAGGTCATGGTAATATGTTGTAAATAACTGTAAAATAAATTATCGATGTGCAAATTTCCATTATTTATTATTATTATTATTATTATTATTATTATTATTATTATTATTATTATTATTGTCATTATCATCATCATCATTATTATTATTATCATCATCATCATCATCATCATCATCATCATTATTATTATTATTGTTGTTGTTGTTGTTGTTGTTGTTGTTGTTGTTGTTGCTGTTGTTGTTGTCTAAGGTAACGAGCTGGTAGATTCGTTTGAAAGCATGGCGAAATGCTTAGCGGTATTTCGTCTGTTTGTACGTTCCGAGTTCACATTCCGCCGCGGTCGACTTTGCTTCCAACATTTCATGATCAATAAATTAAGTACCCAGCGCCGTTACACTTCTGCCTGCTCGCCGCCTTTAAATCAAAATTATTTGCGTTGAAAGAATGAGTGTCAAAAATATACTGAAAGTGACCTCTTATCCGGCTTGCAGAAATCCGTATTTCCTAAAATCCGGGAATATTGCGCAGTACTGTGCGATACGTTGTACCCTGTATTAGATAAACAGACCCCGTTTTACAATTGATTAGTTTGCATATGTGTTAAGATAATTTTGTCCGTTATTTTTTTAAGTAATTTGATAAAGATTAAACATGCTTTAGGTTGCATTCATTTGTACCTGTGTCTGTTCAATAAAATCATAGTTTTTAATTTTCATTTAACTTTTATCTTATAAACAATATACACAAAACATGGTATAGTACGATGTACTTTAAGAATTTTAAATTGATTAATAGATAGCAAACAGACTTTGCTTTAGAAACATAATACTTTGAATTCGTTAAGTACACTTTAGCTCTTTACTTTTCAGGAATTCTTTTATATTTTATGTACATAATTAACCCTTCGTGGGCTGGTGGGGTCCCTAAAAAAATTTAAAAGATACGCAACTTTTACATTTTTGATATAAATGATTTTATATCTCGTGACTTTTATTATCAATAGTTTATGTATGCCCATACACATTTTGAGTTTAAAATATCCAGTTATATAGACGTTAAAGCATAAAATAGGGTAATTGGGGTTTAACTAGACCCCATTGGCCTTCCGTGAAATTATTTTTTTCTGCTCTTTCTTCAGATATTCTCATGAACTATAAGTCAATTTTTACTTCGTACTTGTTCTGGTATGAATCGATATACTAAATAATATTGTTTTATTCTATATTTAGTGCTATACGTATAGTTTATAAAACTATTAAGCATGTTGATTTCATTCAATAAAAGTTTTTTTCAGTCAATAATTTATATTTTAATTCTCCTCCATTAAATGCTAATAATTACCAATATATACCGATCAAGTGCTAAATTTCTTGTTCTGTATCATGTACTCAAACATTGTTGTTGTTGACACTCCGTCGCTTACGACGACGACGAGGGTTCCAGTTGATCCGATCAACGGAACAGCCTGCTCGTGAAATTAACGTGCAAGTGGCTGAGCACTCCACAGAAACGTGTACCCTTAACGTAGTTCTCGGGGATATTCAGCGTGACACAGTTTGAAAAGGCTGACCGTTTGAATTACAGGCACAACAGAAACAGGAAGTAAGAGTGAGAGAAAGTTGTGGTGGAAGAGTACAGCAGGGTTCGCCACCATCCCCTGCAGGAGCCTCGTGGAGCATTAGGAGTTTTCGCTCAATAAACTCTCACAACGCCCCGTCTGGGAATCGAAACTGCGATCCTATGACCGCGAGTCCGCTGCCCTAACCATTGGGCTATTGCGCCTCCATACTCACACATATATAAAAGACTAAATAAATATTACCTTATGGATAGTGTGGAAATGCACAAATATTAAAGGGGGATCCCTCGGGACCCCAATGCTCTTTTGTGTAATTCAAACCCCACCGACCCACGAGAGGTTAAAGTGGGTCCAGAAAACCTGAAAATCGAGAAATCCGGGCCAATTCCGGATCCTAACTTGCTGGATATTTGGTCCAGTAACGCACTAGGGTTAATTACTTGAGAACACTCCTTCCTTCTCCAGGTTGGGATATAATAATTACAAAAAGTACTTTGCAGTCATTGGTATTGAAACGTATGTTTGTTCGGCGATTAAATAATGGTAACTTGTCATTATCACGAACAAAAAAAAAAGCAAAAACAAAATGAAAATTATAATTAAGTTATTGTTGGTGTATTTAGAGGAGGAAGCATGGAAATAAGAAAAAAGTCATTTATGGAAAATACAGCTGATATAGCTACAAGATAAATTGAAACAACTACGAAGCAAGGTGAAAAAAAGGTTACTGAAAACAAATGGCGTCCATGAATTATTTATAATTTTCTGAACAATACTGTTTTTCCTGTGTCAAACAACGTTCATAGAATATTGCATATTTGCCAATTGATTCTTTCCCCGCTACTTTGGCAGCTAAGCGCTGAAATCTATATATTGCCGATAAGAGTGAAATAAAATTGAAATATATCCAGAGTTATGCCCCGTTTTTCCTGGAATAATTAAAAAGCAATAGTAATCATGGATTAATACAAGCTTTGAATTCTTTTATCATTCTGTTTCACAACAAAATTATTTTTCAGTTCGGTGATGTTCACTGTATGAAATCGGTTCAAACTAAGGCATCTATCTATCTATCTATCTATCTATCTATCTATCTATCTGCACAGACACGCACACAGACACACATACAAAAACACACATATACACACATACATACATACATACATACATACACACATATATATATATATATATATATGTATATATATATATATATATATATATATATATATATATATATATATATATATATATATATATATATATATATATATAACAAATAACATCTGGCAACCAAGTGCAGCTCTTGGCCTGCTCGACGGCTAGATGGTAGCTTTGCAGAACTTCTTACTAACAGAAGGGGTAAGGCGAGTTTCTGGGGCCCTAAAATCCAGTTGATTACGTGTAGACGGAGCTCTTCAGCCTGGAAGGCAGTGCGACTAGGAGGAAAAAAAAAACAAAAAGTCCCATATAAAACCACTGCTGAGCGAAAATGCGTATCTCGATTATATCTGAGACATCCAGCAAAAACAGCATGATAGGGCCACCGCACCCGCCTTATTCGCCAGATTTAGCACCTGCGGACTTTCATCGCTTTTTCCCACCCTTTTCAAGAACTCAGTAAGAACGGGTGATTTATAGTTATCTATAGTTTACTAATTTCGTCGGAGTCACAAGCTTTGAAATTTACATTCAATCATCCTGTCATGCTACTGTAGCGTCAACATCAGTTCAGTATATATATATATATATATATATATATATATATATATATATATATATATATATATATATATATATATATATATATATATATATATATATATATATATATGGGAGAATATACAAATAATAACTACAGACGAGGACAGGTGGTGTAAATAACAAAAGTATATATTAGTATGACGCTCGGGAATACGGAAAGTCTTTGACGTTTCGAGCTACGCTCTTCAACAGAAAGAATACGGAGACAGGGAGAAAAACACATATATATATATATATGACCGCTAACTGGACATACGATATGCTAGAAAGAGGTCGTCACCGACCCAACCACAAAGAAAAATAATGTTCTCCAGAAAAAAATTCAGCAACCCCAAAGCTTTAGTGTTTGCTGAATTTCTAAATTTTTTTGCTACCCTGAGATTTATTAATAATGATATAATGATTCTTTGGCTAATTTCTGGAAGAAAATCGGCATTTTTTGTATTTGCTGCCGATAAGAAAACCGCACATGCGCGGTAGATATGAAAAATTATAACATAAGCACGAGGCATGTTGCTATGTATTGCCTCGTATTTATGTATTAATCTTGGCGTTCCTGCTGATGATAGCTGGCCTAGCAAATAATTTTATTTTGCTGAAAATAGCTTGAAACCTTGGTTCAGGAAATAGATAGTAAATGTTTTTATTCTTCATATTCTTCATTCCCTTTCGAAATTATCCCTAATTGTGGTTTGGAGCTTGACTACTCCTTCTAGCGGATTAGATGTCCTATTATGGACATCTCCCTTACGTGTTTAAATGTGCAATGTATGTATATGTATATATATATAGAAATATATATATATACATACATACATGCACACACACACACACACACACACACACACACACACACACACACACACACATATATATATATATATATATATATATATATATATATATACATGAATATAGATAGATAGATAGATAGAGAAAATAGTAAATCACTTGTTAAGACGGCGAGTTAGCAGAAACGTTAGCATGCTGGACGAAAATGCTTAAAGGTATTTCGTCTGCCGTTACGTTCTGAGTTCAAATACCGCCGAGGTTGACTTTGCCTTTCATCCTTTCTAGCTCGATAAAATAAGTACCAGTTGCATACTGGAGTCGATCTAATCGACTGGCCTACTCCCCAAAAATTTCGTACTTTGTGCCTAGAGTAGAAAAGAATAGTTCCGTCACGGAAGAAGTAATCAGTTGAAGATTGAGGCGTTACAAGGAAGAAAAGATGGCAGACGAGTCGGATTTAGACATCACGAGTAAAGAGGATGAATAACCAGGGCTTTCGGCACAAAACTGTAACTTTCCACACAAATTATATACATCATATTTTTTCACATGAATAGTTTTCCTTTTAAACAAATGATTGCTTCGTTCTGGGAAGGTGTCGAATTTTCAGCGATGTACATCAAAAAATGTATAAACAAAATATGCAACTGCCACGCGCGCACGGATATACATGCGCCATGTCTTTTGTCACTCACAATAGATAGCCTCTTTACATTACGTAATGGACTTATACTGATTGCGTGGAAAGAGTCACGCGACAGAGGAAGTTGAATATAAATACCATTAAGTGTCGTAACTAATATGGTAATTTTGTTGTGAAAACTTAACACATCCTATACCACTTGTGCATATAAACAATACTGCACTCCGTCAGTTGCGACGGTGAGGCTTCCAGTTGATCCGATCCGTCAGTTGCGACGGGGCAGGTTCCAGTTGATCCGATCCGTCAGCTACAACGTCGAGGGTTACAACTGCTTCAAATATGGCTGCACTTCAGTGGAGAACGAAGCATGCTCAGGCAGGCCATCCAGAAGCCGAAACGAGGAGCCCATTCAGAGGATTCGGCGAAGAATCGTGCAACAATCCAGGAAATTACTCAGGAAGTGGAAATCAGAACTGGATCAGTGCATTTCCGTTCTAAAGGAGGATTTCTGTGTGCAGAGAATGTCGGCGAAAAAATAAAGTCGGATATTTTTTGGACGCAACCCGTAATCCAAGCTTTCTTGGTCAAGAACAACACACCACCTGTTCGACAGGCTCCCTTCTCCCCTGAAAGACACACCAAAAGGAAAGCGATTTGTGTCGCGAGAGGAAATTACGAGTAAAGCGATGGTGATGCTCCATAGCATTCCAGAGGTGTTACCAGTAGTGTTAGAACTGCCGAGAAAAGTGCATGAGCCCCCAAGAGGTGTATTTTGAAGGTGATAAAATAAAATTTGTAAAATGTACAAAATCGCTTTTTTTTTTAATGCCCAAATGTTGGATACTTTCAGAACGAACCTCGTATATATATATGCATGTATGTGCGTGTTTGTATGTATGTATGTTTGTGGGGATGTATGTAGATTCTAGGAACGAATATTCTAATTCGAAATCACAAACACTTCATTGTGCCAGTACAAATGTAGATAAATATTTTGTAGTGGAAGCAGGAATATTGAGAGAAACAGGGGAGAGAGAGAGAGAGAGAGAGAGAGAGAGAGAGAGAGAGAGAGAGAGAGAGAGAGAGAGAGAGAAAGAGAGAGAGAGAGCAGGGATAGAGACAGATAGAGAAAGAGGGAGAGTGAGAAAGATTGAAAAGGGAGAGGAAAAAACAGACAGACGGACAGACGAACAGTCAGGCGCATGGACGGACAGAATGAGTGGGTAAATGAGTGAGAGAGAGAGAGAGAGAGAGAGAGAGAGAGAGAGAGAAAGAGAGAAGAGAGAAAGAAAGAATGAAATAAAGAAAGTAAAGAGAAAGAAAGAAGGATGGAAATAAGTAAGAAAGACAAAAGAAAGACAGCAAGAAAGAAACAAAGAAAATTATTGGAATGAAGAAAGAGAGAAAGAAAGAAAAAGGTTGGAATGAAGAAAGACAGAAAGAAAGAAAGAAAGAAAGAAGGAAAGAAAATTCAGGAACGGAGGGGAGTAGAAAGGAAGAGAGAGAGATGGAAAGAAGCTGAAAAGATGCAAGGAAGAAAGAAGGAAATTTAGAAAAAGAAAGAGAGGGAGAAAGAAAGCAAGGAAAAAAGAGGAATAAGAGACGAAGAAACTATGTCAGTGAGATAATTCGCCCATTTTCTGCCAAACTCACAGAATTCACTCACGGAATGTCAAATTGTTTCTTTTTGAGGTTTTTGTTTCTTTTTTTGAGTTTTTGTTGTCAGAAAATTACAGTGATTATACAACGGAATGTCATCATTCATGTCACATGTCCGCTGGGAAAGTTATGTGAGTACGTGTGTGTGTGTGTGTGTGTGTGTGTGTGTGTGTGTGTGCGAGGCGTATTGTATGTGTAAGTATGCGTGTGTTCATGCATGACCATATACGCATGTCAAATATGTATTGACATGCGTATATGCACATGCATGCGCACACGCATACGTACACATACGATACGCCTCGCACACACACACACACACACACACACACACACACACACACGTACTCACATAATTACATATATATTTATATGTAATATATAGTTATAGATTTATAGATTTTTTAATCACTCACGCACAGAGACGTGTGTCTATGTATATATATATATATACATACATACATACATATATATATATATATATATATATATATATATGTATGTATGTATATATATATGTACATTAACATCTAGGTACAAGTATACATACACCCACACACATATATACATATGTATAAATCTAATATTATATACATACATATGCACATACATATATATATATATATATATATGTTGTTGTTTGTTCCTTGTTGAGCCATGACTGGCGCATAACGGTCGATTTCGCGGCTTCCTTGGCGTATAGGTTTCCCACCTAATCGACAGCCCGGTCCGTCGCAGGTGAGCTGGTAGATGCAGGAGGAACGAGTGAGAGAAAGTTGGGGTG
>NC_142949.1:8437573-8445073 GCF_046866305.1 Octopus bimaculoides
GAGAGAGAGAGAGAGAGAGAGAGAGAGAAAGAGAAAGAGAGAGAGCTAATTTGCAACACATATATATTTGTGTGTGTGTGTGTGTGTGTGTGTGTGTGTGTGCGCGCGTGCAGACGCGTGTGTGAATTCTGCGTGAAGTTGGAAACGGGGGCGAGTGAAATTTCTAGGCTGATATTTCTATTCGCCAGCCCACACACGCGCAGACACGCATACATACATACATACATACATACATACATACATACATACGTAGATGCACACATACATACGTAGATGCACACATACATACATACATATATATATATTTTGAATATGGCACTTCGGCACTTGAAAGTGTAAAAGATATGATGTTGTATACAGCTCTTCATATGAAGCATCTTCGCACCCCTGAGGCAGAAAGAGTGTGAAAGGGTAAGAATTCGAGAGAGAGAGAGAGAGAGAGAGAGAGAGAGAGAGAGGGGGGGCGAGACAGAGAGAGAGAGAAGGGAAGAAGGAGAACGAGAGCGGGATAGGTTGTATCCATTTCAAACAATTATAGAGATGTAATTAGAATACGCTGGAGAAGATCGAGTACAGGTTATTCAGTTAGCTGTTTCGATATATTTCTTAGATATGAGAGAAAACCAAACAAGTACTTCCTTTGAAGTTTAATTACATAAAATATAAACTTGGAAGCAACCAAATATGTTTTCGATTCAATGTCTTCATTCTAAACGTGTATGTCGGACTATCGAATTAGAGATCGATATTTCGTACCTCAGGGACCCCCACCAATATCCAAGAGCCAGGTTCTTATTCATCAACTTTGTCCATTAGGTTCTTTTGGATGTAAACATGCTCCCCCCACGCATATTTTCCCAATGGCCAGACGTGTTGTCACGGAAGGCACTATTTATACAACGGTACAAGCGCGCGTATGCCTGCGTGCGCGTATGCCTGTATGCTCCAGCATGGCCGCAGTCAAATGACTGAAACAAGTAAAAGAGTAAAAGAGTAAAGAGTATATGTATGTATCGGGAGAGAAAGAGAGGTAGAAAGAGAGAATAATAGTGAGTACCATGGCGAGGAGCACATTATGTAAAACAAGGTGACATAATGACAATTCAGACCCTGATACTCATATAGTGGATTAAACGATTTAGAAATTCTGGTTTTCTGGTGACAGCGGTGGTGATGGCTTCGTGGACTGCAAAACCCTTAACTTCAAATATATTCATTGTAAATAGTGTCACTTGTAGGTGCCATTCTAATAGGAGCTGAGTGGAGAGAGCCCTTTGCATTGTAAGCGTGTTGTAATCGAGTCATCCCTGACACCAAGCGTTTCATAATGGCGCAATGTTCATAATGGCGCAATGTTCATAATGGCGCATTTTTCGTAATTAGCGCATTGTTCATAATGGCGTTTTGTTCGTAATTGGGCGCATTGCAGGAAGTTCTGCATTTCAAGGTCTGGACGTCTTACAATGAGTGTGTGTGTGTGGATGTGTGTGCGTGTGTCTTTATATACACACACGAACACACACATATAGATTAAAAATTTAGAAAGAAAATAAAATATTGTCCACATATTCATTAAAGAATAAAGAATATAAATAACAAATGTGATTTAATTTCAATGACGTCATTACATTCGATATTATTGCATATTTGTGATCTAAATCTAAACCAAAAGCAGGTTTTCTTTTTCATTGCTTCATTATTTTCTTTGTTAAAGTGTAGAAGAAATATGGAGTTATTAAAAGACTGACTGAGGCCAAAAATCTTCCAAAATTTACCATTATCTACTTCTAAAATATTGTAGATCTTTTTCTTATGTGTGTGTGTGTGTGTGTGTGTGTGTGTGTGTGTGTGTGTGTGTGTGTGTGTGTGTGTACCTGTGTATGTCTCTATCTGTGCGTATGTAAGTACATGTGCGTCTGTATGTACACACACATATATACACATACATAATACATACATATATATATATATATAAATGTATATATATATATATATATATATACATAATACATACATAATACATATATATATATACATAATACATACATAATACATATATATATATATATATATATATATATATATATATATATATATATATATATATATATACAGTGGTATTCATAATCTCTAAAATAGAATTGTTCTTTTTAAATATGCTTCTTATTATTAATTGGTTTATATCTAATTATCAATTAACTTTAGAACGACTAACAATGAAAAATAATGAAATTAAAAATTATCTATAACATTTTAATAACTTTTTTCCTTAAAAGGTTATTTAAAACGATAAATAATCTATTAAAAATTAAAAAAAACATTGAAATTCTTGTTAATTACTAGTAAAAAAACGGGCGGTGAGCTGGCAGAATGGTTAACGCGCCGGACGAAATGCTAAGCGGTATTTCTGAGTTCAAATTCCACCGAGGTCGATTTCTACATTTCATCATTTCGCGGGGGCCGATAAAATAAGTACCAGCTGTACACTGAGGTCGATGTAATCGACTCATCTCCACCTCCCCTAAGCTGCTCATGTGGAAAAAAATTGAAATAATAATTATTAGTGAAACCGAAATGTTAGTGTACACGTGGCAATATTGTCGACATTGTTTCCTGTCGATTTTATTCATAAATAAAAAACGCCGAACCGGAAATAGATGAGTAGTGACCTTAGAAAGAAAATTGTAGAAGTTCGGATGTCTGGCGACGGATACACTGGCAGTTCTAGACAATTTTCTTTACCGATTATTCAATCAATTATTAAAAGATTCCGAGTCTACGGTTGTGTGACAAATTGAAAAAGGAACGGTAAAAATAGGAATATGCATAAATAATATACAAAAGATATTACAAACCGACAAGTGGTAAGAAGAATATCTTTAAAAATCGATTTTATGCTACACGTTATGAATACTTATTAACATCACTGTATACACGCGCGCACAAACACACATACATAAATGTAATGTGGCACTCCGTCGGTTACGATGACGAGGGTTCCAGTCGATCCGATCAACCGAACTGCTTGCTCGTGAAGTTAACCTGCAAGTGGCTGAGCACTCCACAGACATGTGTACCCTTAACGTAGTTAACGGGGAGATTCAGCGTGACACAGAGTGTGACATGGCTGATCCCTTTTTATATGCAGGTAGAACAGAAACAGGAAGAAAGACAGAGAGAAAGTTGTAGTGAAAGAGTACAGCAGGGTTCGCCACCATCCCTTGCCGGTGCCTTGCGAAATTTTAGGTGTTTTCGCTCAGTAAACACACACAACGCCCGGTCTGGGAATCGAAACCGCGATCCTACAACCGCGAGTCTGCTGCCCTAACCACTGGGTCATTGCGCCTCCACGTAAATGTAATAAGTTGTCACCTTAGAAGGAAAATTGTAGAAGTACGCATGCCTGGCGACGGATGCATTGGGAGTTCTAGACGATTTTCTGTACCGACTATTCAAAATATCGAAAGATATCGAGCCTACGATTGAGTGACAAATAGAAAAGGAGCGGAAGAAAAGAAAAGCTTTCAGAGGATTTCATGCAAAGACTGGTAAATCAGATTGGGTGTAAACCTTGGACAAAGTGGTCAGCGAGCAGATTGGACAGCTGGGTATAAAAGTTTCATCATCAACCACAAAGAGAGCATCGTGGACATCTGGGATCCACTGTGAGAATCCCCACCCCCTTGCTCAGGCTCTGCCACGTTAAAACTCGACTAAACTATATAAAAAAGCATGTTAAACAAACCTGTTCAGTTTTGGTCGAAAGGTCTGTGATCTACGAGACCAAAATCGAATTTTATGGCGACAACAAGAAGGCTACTGTTTGGCAGAAACCTGTTTTGATGTAAAAATCAATATCTCTACAGTGAAGTATGGCAGTGCAAAGCTAATGTTTTGGGGGGTGTTTTTCAGCAGGTGACCCCGAATGAGTAGTTGTCATCAAAGACCGGATGAAAAAGAAGATTACGTCAAAATATTAGACGAGAATCTTCGAGTGCCAGCAGAAGAGTTGGGGTTTGGTGATAATTAGAACTTTCAACATACGTGGAAATTAGCAATAATGATTCAAAGCATACATCGAAATGCCTGGCTTGGGTAAGAGGATATCGATATTTTGCAACGACCATTTCTATTATCGAACTTGAATCCAATTGAAAATCTTTGGTGCCAGTTCAAAGCTCAGATTCAGAAAAGATGCCCCCCAAATCTGAACGTTTTAGAGATAATTTGCGTATAAAGAATGGACATAAATTGAAACTAAAATTTTAAAGTTAGTTTCTAGTTATACAAATAGATTAAATATAATTATTGATAATAAACGCTCCGTGAGTAGTTACTAAGCAAATTGTGATTAATAATTTTGCACACGCAAACTTAGTTAAATTTGATTGTTATCCGTTCTAAATAGAAATTAATAATTAAATGAAATTGTGTCTATTAATATGTATAAATAATGTACGAAAGATATTAGTAACAGACGAGTGATAAGAAGAATATTTTTAAAAATCGATTTTATGCTACACGTTATGAATACATATTAAGACACCACTGTATACACATATGCACAGACAAACAGACAGACTGACAGACAAACACACACACACACACACACACACATATATATATACATACATACTCGTTTACTCTTTTACTTGTTTCAGTTATTTGACTGCGGCCATACTGAAGCACCGCCTTTAGTCGAGCAAATTGACCCCAGAACTTATTCTTTAGAAGCCTAGTTCTTCTTCTATCGGTCTGTTTTGCCGAACCGCTAAGTTAAGGAAGACATAAACACACCACCATCGGTCGTCAAGCAATGTTGGGGGGACAAATGCAGACATATACACACATATAAATATATATATATACGACAGTCTTCTTTCAGTTTCTGTCTACCAAATGCACTCACAAGGCATTGGTCGGCCCGAGGCTATAGTAGAAGACACTTGCCCAAGGTGCCACTCAGTGGGAATGAACCCGGAACTATGTGGTTGTAAGCAAGCTACTTACCACACAGCCACTCCTGCGCCTATATACATAAAAGTAATAATTTTATATTCGGGTATATTTCTTGCTGTTGAAAGCTCGTTCGCAGTATTCGGCTACCTGGTGTAGACTCAATAAACAGTCTCGTTTCCCATTAAAACCCACCTTAAAAAAATTAGAAAGCAGACATTAAAATATATAGATTTAGGTATACCGGAAAGAAAAAGAAGAAAAAAAAACGAGATGATCACAATGCTGCCACATTATGTCTACTAGATTGAGTTTGACCAGGGGTTAAAGAGCTTAGGACATTGTGATTCTAGTTTTGTTTTATTTTTATTTGCAATAAAGGATTTTACGGACAAAACACAACGGAAAACCATTGAGTAAAAAAAAAAACGGAAAGAAAGAATCGTAATCACATAATGAAATTTTAGATAATTTCGTGTAGTTATTTTTCTACGTCAGCCATATTGATATGAAAAGAAAAATGAACGTCAAGGGATTTCCAACGCAGAAACTGGACACCGCGATTAAGGTTCCGCTAAACAAATAGATACATAAATAAACAAATAGTAGTAGTAGTAGTAGTAGTAGTAGTAGTAGTAGTGTTTCCTTGATTGGCCACTACAGCCGAACATTAATCAAAATGGGACAACACAACAAAAGGGACAAGTGGGACTAAACACAAAACTTCGTGTATAAAATTAATCATGATAATAATAATAATAATAATAATAATAATAATAATAATAATAATAATAATAATAATGATAATAATAATAATAATGATAATAATAATAATAATGATGATAATAATGATTTTTAATTGCTGCACAAAACCAAAGCCTCCCCACCAGAAATTAGAAATTACCAAAAACATAAAATGAAAAGAAACATAACAATTAACTGCAGAATATGTGGCGATGGACAAGAAACAATAATTCATATTATCTCTAGCTGCCCAGCCCTGGCTAAGAAGGAATATACTCACAGACACGACAGAGCTGGGACCTACATACACTGGAAGCTATGCCAACACTATGGAATAACAACAGAAAAAAGATGGTATGGGTACACACCAGAAAAGGTCACAGAAAACGAAAAAGCAACCATACTCTGGGATATGCCAATACACACAGATAGAGAAATTAAGGCCAATAGACCAGATATAGTTGTCAAAGATCACGAAGGAAAAAAATGCTTTCTAATTCATGTACCAATACCAGCAGATGACAACGTTTCCCTAAAAGAAATGGAGAAACTTTCAAAATACAAAGACCTGGAAATAGAGGTAACTCGAATGTGGAATCTAAAAACAGAAACAATTCTTATCATAGTAGGTGCCTTAGGTATAATTAAAAAATATTCAGACAAATACATAACAAAAACACCAGGACTTACAAATATATACAATATAGAGAAAATTGCACTACGGGGTACTGCACACATCCTTCGCAAAACGCTTTCAATGCAGTAACCATAAGAGCATCACAGCAAACCACAGCACATACCCAAGGCACACAGAGCTGCGCTTCGTAGTGAAGTGAAAGCATGTTATAAAAATAAAACTACTGAATAATAATGATGATAATAATAATAATAATAATAATAATAATAATAATAATAATAATAATAATAATAATAATAAATGCTCTGATGCAGTACTACACAGTGGCTTTCATGGCTTCTCATCTTAATTGATTGGAAATGTTATCATGTACATTGTTTTGTCTTGATATAAAAGATGAACTACAGCAAATATTTTGCTCAATATCACAGATTTGCTTGTCAGTTGTTTGACCATAACCAGTTGAGCATGTCACTTGTACTCAAATATACGGGTGCATAGAGTAGCCCCATTTGCCCATTTTCCCCACAGTGACCTCCCTTTTCAAAAATTAACTGTGAGAGAACATCATGCTTCAATAGTCGAGTGACAATGGTAAAAATGGTTAAGCAACAGTCATTTGCGCAGTACACTGTGGCTTCCGTGAGGAATACTGTTCTTTTTATATTAATAAAATAGATGAGGAAATGAATGATAATAAAAGATAATAAATAATAGATAAATAAAAAATAATAAATAAATAATACATAATGTACTCTTTTACTTGTTTCAGTCATTTGACTGTGGCCATGCTGGAGCACCACCTTTAGTCGAGCAAGCCCAGGACTTATTCTTTGTAAGCCTAGTACTTATTCTATCGGTCTCTTTCGCCGAACCACTAACTTACGAGGACGTAAACACACGAACATCGATTGTCAAGCGATGTTGGGGGACAATCACAGACACACAAACATAGACACACACACACGCACACACACACACACACACACACACACAAACACACACACACACACACACACACACACACACACACACACACACACACACACACACACATATATATACGACGGGCTTCTTTCAATTTCCGTCTGCCAAATCCACTCACACTCGCTTTGGTCGGCCCGAGGCTATAGTAGGAAACATTTGCCCAAGGTGCCACGCAA
>NC_142949.1:8457573-8475073 GCF_046866305.1 Octopus bimaculoides
CCCCTCTTCCCCCTCTTCCTCTTCCACATCTTTATTCTCCTCCTTCTCCCCCTCCTCTTCCTTAATTCACTGCTAATTTCTTTTCCAATATCGCTCCTTCTATTACCACCACCACCACCACTACTACTGCCGCCACAACCATCGTCATCATCATCATCATCATCATAATCATCAGGATCATCACGACGACCACCACCACCACCACCGCTGCCACTACCGCCGTAACCACCACCATAGACACCACCACCACCACCTCCATCGCCATCGCCACCACAGCCACCGCCAACATCATCGTCACCATTACCCCTCTCACCACCACCACCACCACCACCACCATCACCGCCGCCAACATCACAACCACCACCACAGCCACCACCACAATAACAATAACAACAACAACAACAACAACAGCATCACCACTACCACCACCACCACCACCACTTCTACCACTACCACCATTGTCAATTCGATACTGTACTACACTGTATTCACATTACGAACCGACGGTGATTCTGGCGGTGTTTGGCAGAGAAGTCGTCGAAGCTGATTAAAACTATTGTTTCATTAATTACATGACTAATGATGTTTGGTGGAAGCGATTGACACTGATACAGCGAGCTACTTTAGCTAATTAGTCTGTCAAAAAACAATCTGGCAAACAACTTGCCAATTCTTTCTTGTGTTTGTTCTTGAACATTGTTTTGGATATTTAATTAAATGTCTATATACTATGCATAACACAGATTTTATAAGTGTAGTGACAGCTTATACTTAATGGTCCAAGATAAATATCGCATAGTGGCCAGTGGTGTATTTAAATATGTATATATCTGTGTTTGTATATATATATATATATATATATATATATATATATATAATTTTATAGTAATGCCTCACGCTTAGAGGGACTAAATAAGTCAAAAACTACCAAAACTACTTTTGGTAGTTTTTGACTTATTTAGTCCCTCTAAGCGTGAGGCATTACTATATAGTTAATGCCCTTATATAAATTATATATATTTATGGAAAAAAAACGATGGTTTTTTTCCTTATGGGGTTTTTTCACGCTGACTACTTGATAAATTCTTATAAAGATTTTATCCTATATTATATTATATATATATATATATATATATATATATATATATATATATATATATATATATATATATATATATATATATATATATATATATATATATATATATATATATATATATATATATATATATATATATATATATATATATATATATATATATATATATATATATATATATATATATATATATATATATATATATATATATATATATATATATATATATATATATATATATATATATATATTAGGCGCAGGAGTGGCTGTGTGGTAAGTAGCTTGCTTACCAACCACATGGTTCCGGGTTCAGTCCCACTGCGTGGCACCTTGGGCAAGTGTCTTCTACTATAGCCTTGGGCCGACCAAAGCCTTGTGAGTGGATTTGGTAGACGGAAACTGGAAGAAGTCCGTCGTATATATGTATATATATGTATGTGTTTGTGTGTCTGTGTTTGTTCCTCCCCCTCCCCCCAGCATCGCTTGACAACCGATGCTGGTGTGTTCACGTCCCCGTAACTTAGCGGTTCGGCAAAAAGTGACCCGATAGAATAAGTACTAGGCTTACAAAGAATAAGTCCTGGGGTCGATTTGATTCGACTAAAGGCGGTGCTCCAGCATGGCCGCAGTCAAATGACTGAAACAAGTAAAAGAGTAAAAGATATATATATATATATATATATATATATATATATATATTGTTGTATTTGGGGATGGTCACGTTGCCAGTTCAGCCAATAAAAACACACGCACTAATATATATGGTGTTAATTTACTTCAGCTTTATTTTACATTAATCGTATTTCGGCTAAACTGGCAACATGACCATTCCCAAATACAACAATATCTGTTTCAACACACAATTTCACATCAAGAATCTTGCAATACATATATATATATATATATATATATATATATATATATATATATATATATATTTGTATGTACTTCAATAATAGGAGAAAGTCTTTGTAAGAATTTATCAAATAGTTAGCGTAAATGAAGAAAGAGCGACTATGTTAATCTTTCATAGAAAGTAACTTGATGTAAAGCAATAAAAGCAGCGAGGGCAGAAGTTAGCCACTTAGGAAAATCATCAGCTTCAATTCAACAATTATTTTATTTGTAATATTATGATAAAATTTCCGTCGCTCAAAACTGCAACGTGCTCACAGACAAAAAATTCTGCTGCACTTTTGTCAGTGAACAGGTCGCAATTACGAGCAACGGAAATTTTGACATCATATTACAAATAAATGTTTGTAATATATATTTATATGAGCTATATATATATTTCTATGGACTATTATTAGTTTCATGCGATGAAAACATCTCAGACAGCATTTTAAAACACATCTGGTGCTTTCACGCAGTCTTCAGCCTGTGTCCACTTGGCATAGCAAGCTAAAAGTAGGAGAATAGGATGGTAGGAAAACGAGAAAGACGAGAAAAGGTGAGAAGGCAGTAGGTGCAAAACGTGTAAGTTTGAAAATACCGGAAAACTAAAGAGTAATGAGAAAAAAGCAAGAGGAGGGGAAAGAGATACAGAAATATATTCAGCGGCGTTGAGTGTAATTATCACATAGCTGCTGCCTCAAAATGAAAAGCATGATTACACACTGCAACCACCAAGGACCTGCTCTCAGTTGTAACTCTCGAAACCCAGGAGTTTGTCCACTCGACCAGAGATGCATGATTAAATCCGTCATATATGCGGTAGAAGTTACAGCAACGCTAGTTGATAACATAATCGAAAAGAAGAGCTACACTGGGCTATGTGAAGGTAACTTCAAGAATCCCTGTGCCAACTACATATCTTCCTTCCTATTCAGGGACAAATGTAAAGCCCCAAAGGTGGCTTGCCATGTAAGGGGTTTGCAGTCTAACGCCACACCACATATAATAAAGTAAACGCAGTTGACAAGTCCACACCATATGTCAAAGGATAAAAATTGTAAGCTTTGAGTACCTGAAAGAGCACAAATCCTTTTCAGACCTTAGAAATCTGCTGCTCAGCTGAATTCCAGATCTGGAATTTTAACCGATTGTAAACATATGGATGAGTTTTTGTTGGCGAATTGGAAAGTACCACCCTCTCTGTATTGAGTAGATATATCGCAGACTCTAGGCTACTATCCTTTTAGCCTTATTATCTTTCGATATATAACAACAGTGAACAATATATATATATTCTCTGATATTGCGGAGAGCTTGCCAAGCTGAAATATACTCGGTGTATGCAATTTCAACAGCGTTAACGTACGATAGTTATTAATGGACGTCATAAAACATGGCTCAAAATTTTCTCTCAGACAAAAACCACAGCATTGTGCCTTTCGAAAATGTAAGTCATGAATGGTAAATAGATAACTATATAAGTTTAATGTTATTTCATTTTCTCTTCTTTATCTAGCTTTCAACTTCTTTTTCGGAAATTCATCATGCCAACTCCATTGACAATCACATTTTCACACCACTATTGTCCTATTTCGGGTGAAAATACAATTATTAATGTAAAGTAGTACATTTTTATGTAGTATATGTACAACATCATACATTCAAATGGTGTATATACATTAAGTATTGTCTATTTCCAAAATATATTTAACGATTGCCTGCAGATAATGTCTAATTTACTTAATTGACAATTTAATATGGTAGTGAATAAGAGTGTTACCTTTATAGCAACAAGTAATCCCTAACTAAAAAGAAAAAGGAAATTAATCACCTGCAGACCTGAAACGCATCGTAATCAGCTACTTGTAGCCCAACCTGTCAACCTGTTTTATGCACATCTCATTGTTCACCTACTGCTGACACAGGAATCAATATCATATGTCTTAAGGGTACGTCAGTTTTAGATCGGTGTTCTCCCACGTCGTGTGTTACCTGTCTAAATTGTCACAGTAATACATAATTAATTCTAACTAAAAATAATTCTGTTTAAGCATTTCGAAGTCTCATCACTATACAAATGTCAGTTTTATTTCTAATCTCTCCCTTGGCAACAGCCACGATCATGTTTAACATTGAGCTTAAGGAGAGAGAAAGGGATAAAGCTGCCGATCGAGAGCTGGCTCTCCCCACTCACATCGCATCCACCACAATTCCTATTCACGTGTATCTCGAAGAAAAACAAAAAGGCTGCGACTGCGTTATGTGTTATGCAAAAACAAAATCTGATGAGAGAAAATGCAAATAAATATTTAAGAGATATTGATTGTCACACGGATAAGACGCTCCGCCATATGTTGGATGTTATTGCATGACTCATCCCGCATCCAGACACATTTATAAACATATAACCACGTGAATATACAGTGTGTGTGAGTGTGTGTACGTGTATCTGTGTGTGTGTGTGTGTGTGTGTGTGTGTGTGTGTGTGTGTGTGTGTGTGTGTGTGTGTGTGTGTGTGTGTGTGTGTGTTAAGAAGATAAAAACTTAAAATGTTGTTTCCACGTCTTCGCTAGACTAATCAAAATCTGTCATATATACATATCTGTGTGTATACATACATACATAAATACATACACACATGCATACATATATATATATATATATATATATATATATACATATATACATATATGTATATATACATATATAAATATATGTGTGTGTGTGTGTGTGTGTATATGTATATGTATAATACATACACACACACGCACACACACACACACACACACACACACACACACATATATATATATATATATATATATATATATATATATATATATATATATATATGTATATAGCTATGTAGATGGATAAAAGGATAATAGAACTAAAAATATGCATATTTCTACAAATGTTTAGCAGAAATAGCAGAGTTAGTTGTTTGACAAGTGTCAGCGCACGGTATATATTTATTTATTCATTTATCTTTTTTTATTTCATATATGTATATGTGTATGTATATATATATATATATATATATATATGTATATATAATATGTACATAACCCATGCTAGCATGGAAAGCGGACGTTAAACGATGATGACGATGATGATGATATATACATGCATACATATATATATATATAAGAAAGAGGGCGCAGGAGTGGCTGTGTGGTATGTAGCTTGCTCACCAACCACATGGTTCCGGATTCAGTCCCATTGTGTGGCACCTTGGGCAAGTGTCTTCTACTATAGCCTCGGGTCGACCAAAGGCTTGTGATTGGATTTGGTACACGGAAACTGAAAGAAGCCCGTCATATATACGTATATATACGTATATATGTATATATATATATATATATATATATATATATATATATATATATATATATGCATGTCTGTGTTTGTTCCCCTCAACATCCCTTGGCAACCGATGCTGGTGTGTAACTTAGCGGTTCGGCAAAAGAATCGATAGAATAAG
Source organism: Octopus bimaculoides (assembly GCF_046866305.1). NCBI lineage: Eukaryota > Metazoa > Mollusca > Cephalopoda > Octopoda > Octopodidae > Octopus > Octopus bimaculoides. The sequence goes on from NC_142949.1 coordinate 8,463,054, forward strand.
TACTAGGCTTACAAAGAATAAGTACTGGTGTCGATCTGCTCGAGTAAAGGCGGTGCTCCAGCATGGCCGCAGTCAAATGACGGAAACAAGTAAAAGAGTAAAAGAGAGTATATGAAGAGCGAGGATGGATAGATAGAGAGATTGATAGATAGATAGATAGATAGACAGTCGGACAGACAGACAGACAGACAGACAGACTGATAGAAAGATAAATAGATAGATCGACAGACAGACAGACAGATATAAATATATGTATATATATATATATATATATATATATATATATATATCCAAAGTTTTAAATTTTTACATTTAAGAAAGAGATTTGACGCCGTTGTCCATATCAATGTATTTAATCCGATGTTAACATTTCTGTGTACAGCCATATTTGACCACTTAAAGAGTCTAATTTAGATTTTTTGAGGTGAAATCTCATCCTATATTGGTAACGATTACAGAGTTTACTTTGAAAAATTATATATATATATATATATATATATAGATAGATAGATAGATAGATAGATAGATAGATAGATAGATAGATAGACAGATAGATAGATAGACTGATACGACGGTCGTCTTTAAAGTTCATAGACTGACCAAGATACTCTCAATAGAAAAAGACCATTTATTTTTCAACACAGTTCGCCTTGTAGTGGCCTTGTAGTGCTTGGATTTCATTGATGAAGAGGCTTTCACCTTTGATGCTCAAAAATGTTATCAACAGCAGATATCACGTCATCGTCACTAAATTAACGGTTTCCAGTTAATTTCTTCCTTTTAGGTTGGGCAACAGATAACTGTAAGATGGGGCCAAATAAGGGAAATATGGAGGGTCATCAACCAGCTCAAAGCCACAGACATGCACGGAGCCGGAGCATTGTTCTGATGAAAGAAGACCGCTTTCGTCAGACTTTCTGGGCGTTTGGTCTTGATAGACTTTCGTAACTACGTCAGCAAGTTGGCATAGTAATTTCGATTGATGGTTTGGCACTTTCGATGATAATCAATAAGTACAATGCTTTTTGCATACCAAAATCCTAAAGTTATCCCTTTCCCTGCAGGTGAAACATCCTTGGCCTTGTGTGTGTGCGTGCGTCTTGCGTTTGTATGTCCTTATTCAGTATGTCCTTATTTCAAGATCTCTTGCAAATAGAGAAAAAGCCAGTTTCTAACCCAGACCCGAGGCTCCTTCATTGGAATTTCAACAACATCAACAGGGTATGTATGTATGTATGTATGTATGTATGTATGTATGCATGTATGTATATATGTATTCTGCCTATATGTCTGCGCACACCTTTCAATGCAATGTTTGACAGAAGGTTTGCAAATTTAACGGAGGCCTCAAAAGACATTTTAAGATCCACAAAGATCAGAACTTATCTGCAGGTCTTGGTGGTCCAAATCGGAGATGCAATCTATGTGGGTGTCTTTTCAAAATATTATCTGGTTTAAAAAGCCAGATCAGATGCCATGATGGTTCTAAGGTGTAGGTACATAAATAGTAGACAACCACCATGTATGTACGTACGTACGTATGTATGTATGTATGTATGTATGTATGTATGTATGTATGTATGTATGTATGCATGCATGTATGTATGTATATGTTAGTATTGATACAATTGTTTATAAGCTAGCCACTTTACAAAATTATCCTGCGCTTTGGGAAACGTATCATTTCCAGGTGCCGATGCCGTGAAATGCTGCACTTAATTCATTGCGATTCTTAGTTTCATCCCTCACGGTTCTGAATTCCAATTCCATTAAACCTGTCTTTGCCTTTTTCAGTCGTCCCTTTGGGGATCGATATGATAAATACCATGTATATAATATGAACAAGTCAATCGATAATATTGCCTCTAAACAAGGCATTGTATTCAGTTTAAAATCAATTACTATACTTAGACATTCTATCATAATTTTTACCCATCCACTTATTTCAAGATTACTAAATTTAAATATATTTCCTGATGTTCTATATGACTTGCCTTGAAAAATAGAGAGGGTTTATTGATAACAATCCAGGACTGAACTCGCAACTTAGACATACGTTGGCATATCATCACAGTGCGGTTAAAGTAAGCTCGTTCAGCAATGGCCTTATATTGGTTCCAGGCCCGCTGTGCCGCACCTTGGGCTAGCGCCTTCTACTATAGCCTCCATAACCTTGCTCTCTCGTAGTCTCTCATTCTTACCTCTCTCCCTCTGTCTCTGTCTGTCTGTCTCCATATCCGTCTGTCTGTCTGTCTCTCTCTCTCGCTCTCTCTCTACCTCTCTCTCCCACTACACATGCGTAAACACATAAAGAAACAGCAGAGGTAATATATTTAATACAGCTCTATATTTAAGAGATGAGGAATTATGTACATTATTTACATTATTTACGGACATATAGTGTAGAAAGTTAGGGGTTCTGAATCCAACCCACTAAGGGATAATATCTATCCAATATACTGCCGGAGGGATACCCAATTATTATTACACAAGTGTTTTTTCTTTGTATTACCAAGTGCAATAAATGAGTTCGGGTAAAAAGATATTTTACCATTAATTTATATAACAATAAGAAATTGGAGGGGAATAGGTGGTATTCAGGAACTTGGAGACATTGTATTGTGTCAATTTACCTGTTTATTTGTTTGCGCTTTTATTTGTCCTTTTAGCAAACAAATAAACAGGTAAATTGACACAATACAATGTCTGCAAGTTGATGCATACCACCTATTCCCCTCCATTTTCTTTTTGCTATATATTGTTAATGCTGGCATTCCGTCGCTTACGACGTCGAGGGTTCCAGTTGATCCGATCAACGGAACAGCCTGCTCGTGAAATTAACGTGCAAGTGGCTGAGCACTCCACAGACACGTGTACCCTTAACGTAGTTCTCGGGGATATTCAGCGGGACACAGAGTGACAAGGCTGACCCTTTGAATTACAGGCACAACAAAAACAGGAAGAAAGAGTGACAGAAAGTTGTTGTGAAAGAGTACAGTAGGGTTCGCCACCATCCCCTGCCGGAGCCTCGTGGTGCTTTTAGGTGTTTTCGTTCAATAAACACTGACAATGCCCGGTCTGGGAATCCAAACCGCGACCCTATGACCGCGAGTCCGCTGCCCTAACCACTGGGCCATTGCGCCTCCATTGCTATATATATATATATATATATATAATTTTCATGGCCATATTTAACGCAACTACGCAGAATTTAACACCTGCTGATTCCGACGCTTTTCTTTCTGACAGTCAAGTCACAACAGTCAAAATATGTTAATTTTAAATTATAAGAACCAATTGGTATTTCATTCTGAGTCTTCTTTCAACACCATCGTCACGCACATCGTTCTTTTCATCGTTACATTTACTGACAACCATTCACACATCTCCATTGCATTTATTTCATAACCAAACATTCCCCCCCCCCCAGTCATACCATAAAAAAAAAAGACACATGAATTGTCATCCTGAAAAGGAAGTCAGGAAGAAATTAGCCTGAGCGGCGTTGTATGCCACAGAGTGGGTTTGTTTTTCTTTTGTCTTACTTTTCTTCTTTGTTTTTATTTTGGCCTTTCTTTTGACACAAGACTGTAGACTTCCTTATCTTGGATGTCGATGATGATGATGCTGCTGCTGATGATGATGATGATGAGGAGGAGGAGGACAATGGTGATGCTTATGGAGGTGATGATGATGATGATGATGATAAGGATGATGATGATGATGATGTCGATGGTATTCGCGATGATGATGATAATGGTGGTGGTGGTGGTGGTGGTAATGATGATGTCGATAGTATTGGTTATGATGATGAGGAGGAGGCGGAGGCGGAGGAGAAGGAGGCGGAGGTGGAGGAGGACTGATGATGAGAGCGACGATGATGATGATGGGTGATGATAATAATGATGAGGATGATGGGGGCTTCCAATGTCAAATGAGACGGTTGGTCTCAGCTGTTTGGACGCAGATGATTTGGTGCAACTGACTGAACTAGTCAGTCTGTTTTGGCAACAGTAATTTTTGGCATTGAAGTCAAACACACACACAAAGCTAGGAAGAGGGAAAGAGAGAGAGAGAGAGATAGATAGATAGATAGATAGATAGATAGAGAGAGAGAGAGAGAGAGAGAGAGAGAGAGAGAGAGTGAGAGAGAGAGAGAGAGAGAGATGGTGAAAGAGATATTACAATTTATTAATTGAGCATAACTGGCGAAAATACTTTCCCTCTCCTTATACACATACAGAGAAATATGCTCACACACATAAACTGAGGCGACGAAAGAATGAGATAAACATTAAAAAGTCTGATGTCAAACAAGACAGCGTCGAATAAGTGACATCGAATAGACGGTGCCATATCAGCGGCGCCAAAATGTCTCATATCCTTTCCTGTGAGTAATTTTCTGGTTCTCTACGTCCTGAGTGAAAATCCTGCTAAACTCAAATTATTATGTCTGATGTGTGACTGTCCCTTCACTCAGCTTCCAGAGAATTGATACACCAGTAAAAGCATGGCACCAAACCACCACTAAATCCACAGTAGAGACATCCCTTACAGTGGCAGTGTTGGTACCGACTTCCATGGAAACCCAGAAGTCACCCAGATGTCTACTGAGTACAGAAGTAAAATCAACAGCCGTAAACAATATAACAATAACCATATTGAACCGGAAGAAATCATGCCTTGTGATATTTCTTCCGGTTCACAGTGTTCTGAGGTCAAATTCCGTCAAAGCAACTTTATCTTTCATTCTTGACGGACAGATACAAGAGAAAGTTACGTACGAAATCAAGTGTTTTGTTCAAAAACTCAATAGACCACGGTCCTTGAATCGATAACCGCGACCTTATGCCCATAAGTGCAACACGGTAACCACTAAACAATGCACATTTACATAACTGGTTTCCACGAAAATAAAAGCTCGTGTACCGTATCTCAATTTTGTTTATATTTCACAACCAGTCAATGAACAGACATTTAATTATTTCAAATAAATAAATATAACGATACGTAAATCAATAAAGAAGTATTTATCGAACATTGCAAAGACTATTATCAATACGCGACACCTATGCAATTATTATTATTATATTTATTTTTTTCTATTTATTCATTTATTGTTTTCAAAAAGGGTGTGATTAAATTTTTCTCGATTCCAAGAAGTAACTTTTATTTGATGTGAAGTAAAAAGAAGGTCGGGAAGTTAACGAAAACATGAATAATAATAATAATAATAATAATAATAATAATAATAATAATAATAATAATAATAATAATAATAATAATAATAATATCAACTATATCAAAATTTATGCGTGCAATTCAACATGGTAAATAACACGAAGAAGTGTAATAATATCATTATTTACAACAACAACAACAACAACAACAACAACAACAACAACAATAATAATAATAATAATAATAATAATAATAATAATAATATCAACTATATAAAATCTATGCGTGCAATTCAACATGGTAAATAACACGAAGAAGTGTAATAATATCGTTGTTAATAAAAACAACAACAAAATTAAGAACAATAATATAATGCAATTTATGGGAGAAAATCTCCCTTTGGCAATAAAGAAATCGTGACTTTTGTCTGAAATATTCGTACTGGGTTTTGCTAAAGTACATATCGACCCCCACCACAAAAAAAAACAACAACACTGATACAGCACTTAACTGTTACCAAGTGATCTTATGAGGTTTAGATCTGCCATGAAAAACACTGCAATAAATATAATTAGAATTGTTTTATTATTTTTATGAGTTGGATCGGATTCTCGAGGCACTAAGGAACAAATGAGTTTATTGAGGCATAATTAGTGTAAGTGGCAATCAGTGAGCAGACAGGTTGGTGATGGAATTATAGAGGCATATGTGTAGTGTGTGAATATATATATATATATATATATATATATATATATATATATATATATATATATATATATATATATACATATATATATATATATATATATATATATGTATGTATGTATATATTTATATATAAGTATATACATATAAATGTGTATGTGTGTGTGTGTGTATATATATGTTTATAAACACACATGCATATATATTTATATAGATGCACATATATGTATACATACGCATGCACACACACACAAATAGTGATTGCTACATCTACACAGATAATTGCTTCTATACATTCCGGCCATGAACTCTCAGATGACTATTCGTTCCCGCTGCAGATCTCCATGTTTTTTGCAATTTATTACGTAGGTCTGCACACGTCCCCACACTTTCCTCGCCGTTGAACTTTCGCTGGATGCAATGACAAATGTACAAAAGCCACACGTACGACAAAGGACTATTGCGATAAACGTTTATACAACACGAATACGAAGTAGCTGAGACGTAATGATAAATACTTAGTGACAGGCCAAAGCGTGATGGCCAGTAATCACGTGAAACCACATGTATTACATCAGTGCCAGTCGTTTAAAAGGATGCTGTGGCAACTGCCCGGCGCCCTCTACATTTGGTGGTTTTACTGCACACTCCTGACTAAGAAAACTTCGTGTCACGTTAGTACATTTACATGCTTATTAACTGAAAGGAAAAGATGAAGTTTAAATCTATTAGTATCCAAATAAAACCATTTAAACTTCATGATATTTCTGCTGGCCATTCTACCTCTCCGTTCTTTTAAAAATACCTAAAAAAAAATACCAAAAGAACAAGCACTTGACTTAAAGCTGATACACTTAAATAAACAAACCTGACTACAAAGTTCTACATGCATGAATGAATTGTGAATAACGCAACCACAAAGTTAATCAATTGAAAATTTCGCTATCACCTTCCTATCACAACCTACCCACTACCTGACCACCATCCAAAAGGGCACGAACTACCGCAGAAAACTTTAACTTAATAAACACAGTATGAACTCAAATGTACTGCGGTCTGTTGATGGCAGAAACAGCGAAATCACTGCCAATAACGGTCTTGTTAAAGAATACCTTCATAAATAAGTATACTTCTGAATTTACGTGAATATACTTTTGTGCATATATATATATATATATATATATATATATATATATATATACGCGTATACGTTTACTGTGTTTATATTTATCTATGTATATATTCATATATGGTTAAAAATACAGATGAATTCGTGAGCATATATCATGAAGTTTAAATGTTGTTTTTAGTTAAGTTTTTACCTATTATTTTTGATTTTAATCCCTATCATTATTATTATTATTATTATTATTATTATTATTATTATTATTATTATTATTATTATATGTATACATATATATATATATATATATATATATATATATATATATATATATATATATATATATATATATGTTTAAATTTCACACACAAACACACAAATATATACTCTCACAAACATGTATACACGCATTTAAAATCATTTATTCATACACGCACAATATACATCCATCCATCCATCCATCCATCCATCCATCCATCCATCCATCCATCCATCCATACATACATACATACATACATTCATATATACATGCATACAGACATATATATATATGTATTTATGTATGTAAGCATGCATGCGTGCCTGTATGCATGGATGGATGGATGCATATACTTCACAGAAACCTAATCAAATATTGCAAATATTGCAAAAGCTATCTCACAGTATTGATTTTTCATTCGTTGAATGATATCCCAGTATATTTAGATAATCCTCAATCCATATGGATGCAATTGGATGACATCCAGATTACACAATATTTAAATAAACTGAATGTTCAGCAAATTAAAATGGTGCAGACTGTAAACTGCTCTTCCCCCCCCCCCCGCTTCCTCGTACAAATACAGGATAAATGCAGGCTAACATACGTAATTTCATTTCTCCCATCACACCACCACCACTTATTTTAGATATAAACGCCTACATATACGTACATATATATATACGCATATATACATATAAATAATATATATATATGCATATACATACACACATATGTACATACATATGTATATATGTGCATATATATGCATATATATATATATATATATATATATATATATATATATATATATATATATATATATATATATATATATATATACATATATATATACATATATATATATTATTTATACTATCATTTGATTGTACGCCACGCATCCATTTCCAAGTAACTTTTATCAATATATAGACACGTATAAATATATACATTATATATATATATATATATATATATATATATATATATATATATATATATATATATATATAAGAGAAACTGAGAGATAAGAATGTTGATAAACGCAACTAGGCTTCGTGTAATATATATATATATATATATAACTTGCGTTTATCTCAACTACTACCTGTTACTCTGTCCCTCCTTCTCCCTCTCTGTAAATATATATATATATATATATATATATATATATATATATATATATATATATATATATATATATATATATATATATATATATATATATATGTATATATGTATGTATGTATGCATGCATATGCATGTTGGCTGTGTGGGCAGATACAGATGTGGTTGTCTGATAAGAAGCTTGCTTCCCGACCACATGGTTTCGCGTTCATTCTCACTGCATGGCACCTTGGGCAAGTGCCTTCTATTATAGACTCGGGTCGACCAAAGCTTTGTGCGTGGATTTGGTAGCCGGACACTGAAAGACGTTCGTCGTATATATGTGTGATTTTTTATTGCCCACAAGGGGCCAACGCAGAGGCCAACGTCATATATGTATGTATGTGTGTGTGTATCTGCACGTGTCTTTGTCTCTGAGATTGGTCCTCCACCACCCCTTGACAACCCTGGTGTGTTCGCGCCCCTGTAAGTAAGCAGTTCGGCAAAACAGACCGATAGAATAAGTACGGGCTTTAGAAAGGTATAAGTGCTGGTGTCGGTTCATTCGTCTATAATTTGAAGTCCGTGCCTCAGCATGGCTACAGTCTAATGATTGAAGCAAGTAAAAGAAGTGAGGAATATAAGAATATGGTCAAATCGAACATTAAAAAAGTTGAACGTCAACAATCGAACATTAAGAACAACAATAACCAGACAACAGGAGAACGTACATATGCGGGTTTTTAACGTTTCGTGCATAGCTCTTCGTCGGAAAGAGGAGACAGAAAAAGTTTGACGAATTGTACAGGCGGCGAGCTGGCATAATCGTTAATACGCTGAACAAAATGACATCCTTCTTTACGTTCTGAGTTCAAATTTCGCCGCCGAAGTCAAGTTTGCCTTTCATTCTTTCGGGGTCGCTTAAACAAGTACGAGTTGAGGACTTTGTGAGCCCAAATTCCGTCGAGGTCGAATTTGCTCTTCGTCCTTCCGGTGGTCGGTAACATAAGTACAAGTTGCGTACTCGACTTACCCAGCTCGCCCCAAAATCCTGGCCATGTCCCATAATTTGAAACCGTTATTACTCAGGACAGTGAGCTGGCAGAATCGTTAGCACGCCGGAGAGAATGGTTAGAGACAGTTCGTCCGTCTTTACGTTCGGAGTCCAATGTCCGCCGAGGTGGACTTAGCCTTTCATCCTTTCCGGGGGAGGTGTAGGTCAATAAAATAAGTACCAATTGAGGACTGGTATCGGTATAATCGACTTATCCTCTCCCCCCGGAAATACTGGTATTGTGCCAAAATGTATATATGTATATATATATATATATGTGTGTGTGTGTGTGTACGTGTGTGTGTGTGTGTGTGTGTGTGTGTGTGTGTGTGTGTGTGTGTGTGTGTGTGTGTGTGTGTGTGTGTGTTTAAGATTTTTCAGCTTCAATAAAATATATTTGTACGTGTGTCTGTGTGTATGAGGTTTCTGCGAACGGGTAGATAAGTGTAGAATGTTACATAATGCTGGTGAAATAGTAGTGCGCTGATGGCGCTGCCTTGGCGACCGCTGAAGTGTGGTTATTGCAGCTGCACTGGACATTGTTAATGGCGTCGGATAATGGTTTACAAGTGACAAATTTACGATGGAGTTTGACCAGTGTTTTGAGGGTATCTATGTGTTCGTGACAGATGAATTGTAAGAGAAAGAGAGACAATGATAGAGGGAGAGGAGAGATATGAAACGGTAAAGAGAGAGAGAGAGAGAGAGAGAGAGATAAAGGGGGGGGGGGGGTAACGAGAGAGATGTCAGGGCAAATAGAGAGAGAGAGTGTGAGAGAGAGAGAGAGAAGGAGAGAGAAACATTCTGCTGTGGAATCTGATTAATAAAACTATGGAGATAAATAGTAAAAAGTAAAATAATGAAAAAAAGCCAAAACAGAAAGAAGAAATGAAAGAAAAGAAGAAAGAGAAGAATGAAGATAGAAAGGGAAGATCAAAACGAGATAAAAGAAAGGGATGAAGGAAGGAGGGAAGGAAGGAAGGAAGAAAGGAAGGAAGGAAGATTTAATGATTGTGCTTCTGTTTTGGTTTCATGATTTGTTTCAAAATTTGTAGAATGTGACAAAAGAGAGAATATCTTGTAAAAGGATGTTTAATGAGGCTCTAAATTTGTGAACATGACAGACACACACACACACACACGTGCGCACTCGTGCGCGTGCAGACACACGCACACAAACACAGACATACATTCTCTCTCTCTCTCACACACACACACACACACACACACACACACACTCATATACAGACAGACTGACGCAGAGATAGATAGGTAGATAGATAGATAGATAGATAGATAGATAGATAGATAGATAGATAGATAGATAGATAGATGGACAGACAGATAGATAGATAGATAGAGAAAGAGTGAGTGAGTGAGAGAGAGAGAGAGAGAGAGCGACAGTGAGACAGACGGAAGGACAGACAGTCAGATAAATAAACTACCTGAGAGTAAATTGCCAGCAAACGTGTCGACCAGTCCGCCTGACCCTCCAGCCAGCCAGCCTCCCGGCCACCTAACAGTTCGTCAGACACACACACAGACTCACAGACAGACATACTTATAGATAGATAGATAGATAGATAGACAGATAGAGATGGATGGATGGGTGGATGGATAGATAATGATATAACAGCTTAGTGGTTAATGGTAATTGGTTGACGATCATAAGGTCGTCAGTGGATTCCCGGCGACGTGTTTTGTCCTTGACCAGCCGAGACACAATACTCAGTGGCGTAACAAGAGGAGGCGGGGAGGGCAGTCGCCCCCACCCAACGGGCAACACAATTTATTTGCATTAATGTATCATTAATAAAAACGCAGTATAAATATTAGACTTTAATAATCTATAGTAGCTATTAAAATTTCCTTAAAATATAAATTCATCATCAGTAAATTGTATTGTGTTTTGATATTGTGTTATGTACGGTATAATATTGTTAATACAGTAATATTGTGTGCTACCAGATTAAACAGTGTGTCGATGCTATTCAAGAAGTTGATTATTTTTTAGGTTGGTCTATACTCTCTTTGGTTTTATTCATATAAATTTACGATATCACTGATATAATTTGAGATGAAGCGAATTAAGGACAGCGGTGCAGCATTTCGAAAAAAAAAAAAGGTTGAACAAAACGAGAGAAGAAGAAGAAGAAGAAGAAGAAGAAGAAGAAGAAGAAGAAGAAGAAGAAGAAGAAGAAGAAGAAGAAGAAGAAGAAGAAGAAAGGCGAAATGAAGATGCGATAATTAAATTTTTCATCAGACCCGACCGTTGAAACGAGATTGATATTACTATAGAAGGTCATTGACGTGATGCTGTTAATGAAGTGCAACTTGAAAAGAAGATACAAGATGAAGTTGACGATTATGATCCACCACAAACTACTGAAAAATAAAAGTCTAATATTAATTTGAAAGACATAGGGATGTGGCTTGCTAAGTTTAATCACGGTGACGGTATTCGGTGAAATCTTTGTACAGCAAGGATGGAAGGCTGTGCAAAATATTGACTGTGAATTCATGTACACATCGAGGATAAATAACAAAACTGAAAGAGGAAACTAGAGGACTGTCGAGAAACTGTTTTTTTC
>NC_142949.1:8480073-8482573 GCF_046866305.1 Octopus bimaculoides
AAGTATTAGTTTGATGCTCGGGAAAGTGAGAAAGTTCTTTACGTTTCGAGCCTACGCTCTTCAACAGAAAGGAATAAGAAAAATAAATTGAGAAAGGATAAAAAAACTTGTGGATTTAGCGATATATATATATATAGATATATATATATATATATATATATATATATATATATATATATATATATATATATATATATATATATATATACATATATATATATATACATATATATACATATATATATATATATAAAGTGTAGTATATTGCCACTTAAGTGTGGCTGACCCCTAGGGGTGGATGTTACTGTTGCTTTTAGCCCCAGGAGGACATCTCCTCCAGCTGGCTTATCGACACACGACTGTGTCCTGTTTGCCAAGGGAGTTATCCCTCTCACCTCGACCAGCAGCACGAACGTATCCGGATTTCAGGGTTATTTCCCTTCGTCGGCGTTCGACAGCTGATGACCTTGGTGAGAGAGACAAAAACCTGGCAAACCTTATATCTTCTTTTCCAGTGAGATTCTTCACTGATATTGAAAAGGTGAAAACAAGCAATGTTAATTCTCTAAATGAAGTATTAACAGTAACTGCACGATAAAGGGTAGTATATTGCCACTTAAGTGTGGCTGACCCCTAGGGGTGGATGTTACTGTTGCTTTTAGCCCCAGGTTTGCCAGGTTTTTGTCTCTCTCACCAAGGTCATCAGCTGTCGAACGCCGACGAAGGGAAATAACCCTGAAATCCGGATACGTTCGTGCTGCTGGTCGAGGTGAGAGGGATAACTCCCTTGGCAAACAGGACACAGTCGTGTGTCGATAAGCCAGCTGGAGGAGATGTCCTCCTGGGGCTAAAAGCAACAGTAACATCCACCCCTAGGGGTCAGCCACACTTAAGTGGCAATATACTACACTTTATCGTGCAGTTACTGTTAATACTTCATTTAGAGAATTAACATTGCTTATATATATATATATATATATATATATATATATATATATATATATATATATATACATATATATATATATATATATATATATACATATATATATATATATATATATATATATATATATATATATATATATATATATATATATATATATATATATATATATATATATATACACACATATATATATACATATATATATATAAAATTTAGATTCAAGGGGAATATGGTACTTAAGTTTAGGTACCAGAATTAAGTATGGTATGATCCATACAATTTCAAAATAAGGTGATTAAAATCAAAATAAGTAACAAGGATATCCATCAGGGCATTATTATTATTATTATTATCATTATTATTATTATTATTATTATTATTATTATTATTATTATTATTATTATTATATTTTAAAAAGATTGACATAATTCTTCACAAAGGTACACAGTCAAGACGAAGAGCGCGATTCGATTGTAATAGAAATTTTATTGGCTGAACGATATTGCGACAGTAAGTCTGTTTTTGTCGAGTTCAAAATCAGAAATGATAAAAATTCAAAACTATAGAAATTTAAATTCAAAGTATGAACGAGAGCAACCAGTCTCCACATGTTGATAGAGTGACATCATCAGTCTAAATTTAAATTTTGTAATAGGCGAAAAGAAAAAGAAAGAAAAAAGACGGAAAGAGGAGAGGAAAAAGGAAAGGAAAAGGAAGAATATTTAATCAAACAATTTTGTATAAATTTAGAATATGCCCTTTCACTTCTTTTTCAAAATTGCAGCCGTTTGAAACGAAATGCTCAGCAAGTTCTGTCGAACTGCTGTTATTGTGCCTGACGTCGAATCTGTGCCCATTAAATCTTTTGTTTAATTGTTCTATTGTACAACCAACATAAATTAAGTTGTGTTTCGTGCATTCTGCAGCGTACACCAAATGGGAATCTTTACATGTTCCGCCTTCTGTATAAATCATAATATTTCTGTTATGATTTCTGATGGAATCCACTTCACTCATGTTGTTGCACAATAAACAGGGCTTATCTCCCTTGCGGCTGTTCTTTAAGGCACAGCTGCAGATACTCCAATGTTCGTTTTCCTAGAGTCATAATTAGAGGTCAATAATTCTCTTATATTCTTATTTTGTCTAAAGGTTACAATAAACGACTGAAGAAATATCTGTTTGAAACGAGGCTATGTTTTCGCCACATGCTGGTAACTTTCACGCAACACTTTCGAAATGCCAGCGAAATTTCAGTGTCAGTTAATCACTAAAGGTATTCTGTCATGTATTGTATTGTATTTGCTAAGATTATACGTGACGGTTTGACTATCTTTGCTAATCCTAGCTATCTCATTTGCTATTTGTTTTAATCGTGATACACTGTAACTGCGTTTGACATAATGGTGTACAAATGCATTTGCATGTTTCCAGTAATCCTCTATGTCAATACAAATCGGTTTTTTTCCCCAAAAATAATTGGGATTTCGGATTTGACCGAATAAGATGATGTGGATGATCGGAGCGGCATTTGAAATAAATGTGGGATGA
>NC_142949.1:8487573-8490073 GCF_046866305.1 Octopus bimaculoides
CGAGTTTGCCTTTCATCGTTTTCGGGGTCGATGAAATAAGTACCAGTGGAATACTGGGGTCGGTGTAATCGACTTAGCCTCTTCCCCTAAATTTCAGGCCTTGTACCTATATTAGAAAAGAATATTATTGTTGTTAACAGGCTGGAGAGCTGGCAGAACCGTTTGCACGTGAAAAACAAAAAGTGTTCTGGATCTTTACAATTTGGTTTCAAATCTCGCTAGCTGTGCTTCATTTCATCTTTTTTGTTTTTGAGGTGAGGGCCAATAAAATATTGGTCATTCACTGGTGCAATGGTGTTGGCTAAACATCTCCTCTCAAAATGGCTAACATCGTACCCAAATCAGAACCATTCTTAAAATCATCAGGAATGGGTCGAGTTTGTTAGAATCGTTGTTGAATCGTTGTTGAATAGTAGCATTTCTTTCGGGTCTTTACGTTCTGGGTTCAAATCCTGTGCAGTGCGATTTTTGCCTGTTATCATTTTAGGGTCGATGAAATAAAGAACAGTTGGAATGGCCTTTATCTTACCGTTACAAGAGAAAAAGCAACTTCTTCGAGCTGTTCAAAGAAAACATATGAAAGGTGAGAGAAAGTATAAAGGAATCTACCTCGTTGAGTTAACAATTAGTGAAGGTGAAGGTTGTATAGTCCCTCGGGAACATGTTAGAAGAGCTTCTTCTGCCAGGTGCCAGACGAAAGAGGGTGAACTGAATTTGTGCCAGGTACTTGCTATGCTTTCCTTCTTAAATTAGGTCAGGTTAAATTAGGTTAGGTTAAACAAAAGATTCTTATCGTCTATTATCTAGTCTGAACGGTATTTAATCGTAGGATCTTCAAGAAACAATGTAGCTTATCTAATATGACAGTTTAATCTCACACATGTTTCAGTGCAAATGCCGAGAACAGTATGAAGAATGGACTAAACAGAACAGGAGGAGAGACGGGAGGCGGGGGTGAGACGCTGAATAGGTCACTGGGGCATAAAATTCGAACAATAATAAATCCGAAGTGAACAGCGGTGTTTATTTGGCCAAAAAAATAAACAAACAAAATGACCGTCCTGAAATATAACAACATATGTTACAATACACGATTTCCCATCAGGAATCTTGCAAGACAAATGCATAAACGTAAAAATATGAAGGGACTTATATAGAAAAATCCAGACTAGGGTTTTAATCTTGTCTAAGGATGCCCAAACTGATTCACTTCACAAACATATTCATATACGCACGGACTCTCTCCCCAACACAAGCTGGAATATGTCTATAAATCTACTTAGAGTCAACATTATACATTTTTACACATAAATATATTCAAGATGGGAGATGATGGGAAAGCGTGTGCACATGTAGCATTACCGACCCTACAAATTGAGACGGTGGAGCTGCTATATATATATATATATATATATATATATATATATATATATAGGTAGTCCGCTGATGTTTACCTGCTGTTTATCAGGAGGTTATATGATCTTTAAGATCAATAGTTGGAAAGATGACTTGAATAAGCGGGAAGAAGGGAGAGACAGTTGGAAGAAGCGAGATTATAGAAGAGTGTCTGCGAAAATCGATATTCGCTAGCGGAGAAGATGCAGGTAAACTAAGCCGTGCACACTAGCATGAGCATACACACACTAAATTATTCACACACACACACACACACACACACACACACACACACACACACACACACACATATATATATAAATATATGCCCATAGGCACACACACACGCACATACACACAAACACATACGTATATGTATGTATGTTTATAAATGTGTGTGTGTGTGTATGTATGCATGTATATATATATATATATATATATATATATATATATATATATATGTATATATACACACACGCATATATATATAAACACGTATTTGTATGCATACATATGCGTGTGCATATATGTATGTGTGTACGTGTGTGTGTGTCTGTGTGTGTGTGCGTATAAAGACAAAAGCATATAACAGAATATATTCATCAAAACACAGCGCTACATTAATAGATATTTCTCAGTCTATAAATAGATCTTCATGTTGTCATGTCTTAGGGAATGTATGCGTGTGTGTTTACAAGTATGGTTTGTGTGGATATGATTGCGTGTGTTTCACAAGACGGCGCCGTAAATCTGCATGACAGCACTGTCGTCTGTTCGTTGTCTGCGTCACTTTCTCTCCTTCTGTCGGTTTTTATCTTTTGTTTGTAACAGTCACTGAAGCACGGCCATAACTGAGCACCACCTTGTGGCATTTTAGTCGAATAAATTAACCTCAGTATTTATTTATTTATTAGTTTTTGAAACTTTGTACTTAGTCTGATTTGCGGCGCCGCTAATTTACGGTGGTAGGGGAGAGAAACACACACACACACACACACGTATATAGTTAAACTTTATAGAAAAAGGTGTATGAACAAGAATAAGGTGTGCTAGTTTGACGCTCGATAAAATAAAAAAGCCTTTTACGTTTCGAGCCTACGCTCTT
>NC_142949.1:8500073-8520073 GCF_046866305.1 Octopus bimaculoides
AAAAGGTCAAAGTACCGTCCCCGTGGAAAGAGTCAGATGCAATCTTTGCTCCATAAGAATAGTGATAAAGAAGGTTTAAAACAAATCTATCGCTCATATACCTTTTGTGTCAAATCTATAAGCTGTTTGTAAAGGTGAGAGCCACCAGACTATCAATACACCTCGATGACCAACAGCCGAGGGAGCAATCCCCTAAACCACGTGACCATAGTTGCAACTACAAATACTTTCTGGTATCTGTGATAGAATCTCATCGTGGAATCTGATGAAGAGGTAGACCGTGCGACCACCAGAGACATTCGTTACAGTACGTTGTTTTGCTCTTTTCCACTTTATACAACAAATTAACAGACTCTGCCTTTCATCTATTGTCTATCGCCCTATAAAACAGTCTTCCGTTTCGTACAATATTCTGTTGCAAGTTATACCGTGAACATCATTTGGAACAGTAACCGATTGTTCCCAGTAAACACACAAAACTTGAACGAGTAAATATTTTTTTCCAAAGAGACAAAGAAACTGTTAGAATAAATATGAGTTGAACAGCCATGAACACAAAAACCTCAATCTACAAGCATTGCTCTTATCATCATCATCATCATCATCATCATCATCATTATTGCTGTTTTTCTTTTTTATTTCTTTCTTTCTTTCAGTTATGTTTCCATTTCTGGCCGAGTATTTTGCCGACACCTAGGGTAAAGAAACTAACAGTATACAGTGATAAGCTATCAAATTAAACACACCAGATTGATCATTTTCGAAATAAAATGTAGTTATGTGATGAAAAAAAAAATTACTTGTGTGATAATCCTTCTCTCAGCGACAATGATTTTCTTGCTTGTGACGTTCCAGTTAAAACAATCTTTTGCACTTCTCGCATGGATGGTAAGTCAGGAATAATTCTCAGATAATTTCCAATTCCTTTTTTTTTTATCATTCCGAGTGCTCTTACAATTATTGGTATTGCAACCGGTATGAGATGCCACATTATTATTATTATTATTATTATTATTATTATTATTATTATTATTATTATTATTATTATTATTATTATTATTATTATTATTCAGTAGTTTTATTTTTATAACGTGCTTTCACTTCACTACCGAGCGCAGCTCTGTGTGCCTTGGGTATGTGCTGTGGTTTGTTGTGATGCTCTTATGGTTACTGTATTAAAAGTGTTATTATTATTATTATTATTATTATTATTATTATTATTATTATTGTGTGATGAAAACTCACAGCTTATTTTGCAGGGCATGATGGAAAGTGTCAGCTGTCCACAGCCAGCCGACAAAGGTGATAGCTGTTTACTGATCATGGTTCAAGAACCCTGTGCAGAATTCTTACAATTCCAATCAGTGCTGATATTGGAAGGTGTAGAGTGGTATATACAAAAAAAAATGCTGTGGAGCCAGTGTTAAAACATACGAAAAAGGCTGAAGTCGAGAAAACTCAGAATTATGTAACGAAAGAAAGATTTAAAGAATAAATGAACGCGAAAAAATTGAAACAGCATGGAAGGAGAAAAAAATTACTGCTACTACTACTACTACTACTACTACTACTACTACTATTATTTTTTTTTCTAATCTGCATGTGTGTTGTAAACAGTTACCGTGACACCCAGCACCCTAGAGTACGTGAACATTAAGAAAGGCTATCGCATAACTGATAGCTGGGGCAGAGGAAGTGGCGGGGGTAAGTAACGATATATCTCCATATAATACAACACAGGTTGATACGATTTTTCTCCGGATGTGGGAAGTACTTGTCAGTACAATCTTTTGGATATCTTTCGAACATGGTTCACCTGGGAGGTTGTCTACAGGTAGGAGTATGTATATGTATATATACATGCATATATGTATATATATATATATATATAGGAACACACACATGTGCGTATGTGTGTGTGTGGTTACATATATAGGTACATATATACATATATACATATATACACGTTTGCGCAGTGTGGTACGCGTGTGTATGTGCATACACATAACACAGAGCAAACGACAGAGAGAGAGAGAGTGAGAGAGAGAGAGAGAGAGAGAGAGAGTGAGAGAAAGAAAGAAAGAAAGAAAGAAAGGAAGAAAGAAAGAAAGAAAGGAACACATTTATTCCAACGTTTCTGAGCTAAACATTATTCCTCCTATCTTTTTCTCTTCTGTTTGAAGTATCATAATAGTAGTTATAGAAAAATTGAAATATTTGCTTGGGGATTATGGCATGTGTCTTGGGGAAAACGCTGCAAACGATTGGCAATCGCATAATAATAAATAAAGTTATATTTTTTAACTCCTATTGTGTTTATTCACGACATTATTTGATTTTGTTTTGTATTTATTGAGTATTTTTTTATTTACCTATTTATTGTCCGCCATCTTTTTCGTATAGTTTGCAACAATATGTTGCCGACCGGAGCTCTTCAAATCTTTTTTTATGGATTTTTCTGCTCAGATCATTTAAGATTTATTGTCATTTTATACGACTATAACCAATACGAATGTTTAATGAGGTAAAAATAATTACAATTAAGGAGATTAATGCGTTCGTTAATGGCAAAGAAAAGAAGAAAAAAGCCAATGAAGATATAGAAAAAATTTCGTTTTCATTAATTCTCTGAAAATTATTTTCCTTCGTGATATATGTATATGTATATATATATATATATATGTGTGTGAGTGTGTGTGTGTGTACGTGCATATATGTATTTATATATATATATATATATATATATATATATATATATATATATATATATATATATATATATATATATATATGTAAGTGTGTATGTGAATGCATGTATGTATGTACGCATGCAAGCAGGTATCTGCAGAGATAGGAAGAGAGAAAGAGAAAATTATATTCCTTTGAGAAATATATGTTTATATATTTATATATATGTATATACATATATAAATATACATACATATATACATATATATTTATGTACACATATAGAGAGAGTGATAGGTAGGTAGATAGATAGATAGATAGATACAAAATTCCCTGACAAATAGAACTTTTACATCACAAAATAAAAATCATATATATATATATATATATACATATATATATATGTGTGTGTGTGTGTGTGCATACATATATATATATATATATATATATATATATATATATATATATATATATATATATGTATATATATATATATATGTACGTATATATATACACATATACCTATATATATATACATATATATATATATATATATATATATATATATATATATATATATATATATATATATATATATATGTATATGTATATATATGTATATATGTATAGGTGGGGGAGAAGAGCCATGCAAAGAACGTGAAAATCACGGTGGTGCACCAGCATGACCGCAGCCGCTTGGCTGAAACACATAAATAAATAAATAAATAAATATATACATATACAGATATACATATATATATATATGTATGTATATATATATATATATATATATATATATATATATATATATATATATATATATATATATATATATATATATATATATATAAAGTGAAATTTAAGAGAGAGATTTGACGCTAATATCCATTATTATTGTAATAATAATACAATAATAATGGATATTAGCGTCAAATCTCTCTTAGATTTAAGTTTAAAACTTTGGATATATAAACAAAGAGAACGATCCTTAAGGAGTCTAATTTAGACTTTTTTGCGGTGAAATCTCTTGCTATATTGGTAATGATTACATGGTTTTCTATGAAAAATTATATATATATATACATATATATATATATATATATATATATATATATATATATATATATATATATATATATATATATATATATATATATATTTCCATATGTGTGAAATTTAGTTATGAGGATTCTTAAGAATCAAGTCACATCAACAAGTAGGATGCCAGAAATGGCTAGGTACGATGACATAGAACCAACAGTGGAATAAACAGCATTGAAAACTTCAAGTGTTGGCAGGATACTGTACATATATTCAAGTACTAAATTCAATTTATAACCATAAGATTCGACTTACCAGTGCATCCTAGATGTGGCGTAGGTAATAAAAAGTAAACACGAATGGACGTTTCCAATTTACGACAGCTGTTTCGGTAGCCATTAATGGTTTTAACTGCTAGATTTATTCTATCAACCTGGTTGGATTTACTTGGGATTATGCGTGAGAAGGTACGCCATCACGAAAATATGGACAAACCACCATAACATCCGGAACAAGATGAACCATGAACTTAATACTTCTATATACTGTAAATTTTCTTACAGATAAACCTTCTCTCTGTTGATGGAATACCTAGTGTATGGGAAGGTTGATCAACGCATTGATCTATTTCCTGGGATTTCCCAGAAACAGCTGTAAGACATTATTTACTTTTACTTTTCATTACTTCGATTCACCTCTACCTTAATGAAAACATTAATTAAAATATTTTGAATGACCTGAGAAGCTTGTCCTGCCTTAGTTTTGTTTTCATCTTCCTTTAATTTATATGTGCGTGTGTATGTGTGTATACAATTAGGAAATCCGAACCGAACGTCTACAGTAAACTACATCTGATGACGGCTTTTACTTCGAAGTCACTGTCAGCTTGATGCTGAATTGTGGCTTTTATATATAGCATCACATAAACAAATATCAATATACACATTGCACATATGCAAATATATATATATATATATATATATACATGTGTGTGTGTGTGTTTGTGGATGTGTACCCCAGTAAGGGCACAATCTAATGATTAAAATAAATAAACGGTAAAAGATATATATGAATAAGAATCAAATGTCTTGGAGTATTTTTAAAACATGCGTGACAAGCTTCGCAACAATTATATCCAGACGCTCCGATCACTGGCAAAGAATTCCGGAAAATCAGTAGCAGAACTCCGCCAGCGAATGTATCGGATATCGGAAAAACGTAATCTGTTCTTTTGATAAAACGTCAATTTGTTAAACTGCAGTATATATATATATATATACACATACATACATACATGTATATGTATGTATATATATATGCATACATATATGCATGTATACACACACACACACACACACACACACACACACACACACACACACACACACACACACACATATTTGTTTCAGAATATCATTTTCTTGGTGATGTCAAGTATCACAATGATGGCGCCCATTGGATGAAATGAAGAATCAATGATAGATTACCAACCAAAGACTGGAAGAACGGAAGATTTTAATGTAGAGGTGGTGGAATGGCATAAATTGTGTGTGTGTGGGGGGGAGGGGGGGCAGCTTCACCACTGATGAATCACTCATTGAATTGGGACATAACATAGCTACTTCGTTGAATGAAAAATCGATAAAATGAATGCCAGAGCATGTATTTAATTAGAGAGGGATAATTGACAAATAAAAAATACAATGAAAAAAAAAATTAAAGGTGTTTCCACAATATAGTGCAACCAATTCACGGAAAATAATAATAATGATAACAATAATAATAATAATAATAATAATAATAATTATTATTATTATTATTATTATTATTATTATTATTATTATTGAATGAGGGAGCAGTGCATGCCATCAAAGTGACACTGGGGTAAAATATACGAAGCCCAGTTTACCTATCATGACTACGCCTCTGTTTAGGGTACACCAGTCACGTGCATCACAACCATATGCGCGCAACATTATGATCTGGTGTCAAGATGGAATTTGCAGATGTGGAAGAGTTGAAGAAAAAAGTCGACGGGGTGGGGTGGGGGTGGGGGGGTTAAAAGGCATCACTTCGCAAGAGTTCCAGCATTGCTTCGAATAATGGAAAACGCGCCTGGACCGATGCATTGCGTCAAATGGAGAATACTTCGAAGGCGATAAAACTAAACATGTAAAATAAAATAATATTGCAAAACTCCGGTTTCGTTAGTGTACCCGATGTATATGTGCGAGTGTATGTTTATATATATATATATATATATATATATATGTGTGTGTGTGTGTGTGTATGTTGTTCTGTCAACCATCACAATGCTTAAGTCTACTCGGAACTATAAAAGAGGATACCTGCACAAAGTTGCGCCTAGTGGGACTGAACTCAAGACCTAATATTTGTGATGTAATCTACTGACCCACACACCCACGATATATATATATATATATATATATATATATGTGTGTGTGTGTGTGTGTGTGTGTGTGCGTGTGTATGCATGTATGCATGTGTAGATTGATAGATAGATAGATAAATAGATGGATAGATAAATAAATAGGTAGATAGACACTGTGTTTTGACTAACATACAGCAAAAACTGTGGACATATATTGGATTATAATTATGGAATAAGCGGATGACGGATGTGTTTCAAGAGGAAACAACTAGTATGATAGTGTTAAAATGGGGAACCTCGTCCACTTGTATGTTATTGGCGCAATATTCTTGTCGTCACGATTATGTTGTGGCAGTATTCGTCGTCTTCTTATCTTTCACTCGTCTATCCTGCTATCGCTGATATCTCCGCGAGACAACGACTTCGAAACGTCTGCTTGACGGTAATTCGAACTCGTATATATCACATTAAAGCACCAACTCCAACTGAGAATTTGTACAACGACACTACGACTACTCTACTTGCTACAACGACAGACTGTCTAATTTTTTGTCACTTTGTCTTGCGGGAAGGCGTGTACCATTTTCACTACGACAAATAGATAGATAGATAGATAGATAGATAGATAGATAATTAGACAGACACACATAGATAGATAGACAGAGAGATAGATAGATAGATAGATAGATAGATAGATAGATTTATTTACATATGTGTGCTTTTATGTGTGCTGTTTTTTTTTTGTATGAGAGTATTGCTTAGAGTGAATAAACGTCTCTTATCTCTCATTAACTGGATATCTTACTAAGGAGATAGGAATGCGGATACAGCGGTTTGCTATAAGCATCAGACTTATTAAATGATGTTCTACATTGAGATAAACGCTGCATTCGTGGAGCTGGGCAGAAACCCATGGCTTATCTTATATGTGCATCGTTTACATTTTTTCTTCTTTCAGTTGTACCGATGGCGCGTGACTTAATTATTATTGTATTCGACTTACGACTGTAAGGTCGTGTGTTCGAATCCCGGAAGTGCGTTGTCTCCTTAAGCAGACATTTTATTTCGCGTGGCGTCAGTTCACTCAACTCTCACAAATCACTCGTATATGTAGTTCAAAGGGCCAGCTTTGTGATATTCTGCGCCACACAGAATCTCCCTGAGAACTACATTAGCCCCTTAACATACCATCCCGTAAAGACGGAAACCGAGCCTAGTAATTAAAAAAAAAAAGTCTGGTACTTAATCCAAAGGTCTCATTTGCCGAAGCGCTAAGTTACGGAACGTAAACACACCAACACCGATTGTCAAACTGTGGTGACTCACACACACACACACACACACACACACACACACACACACACACACACGCACACACACACATAAATGTATGACAAGCTTCTTTTAGTTTCAGTTTATTACGGTGCCTCGGAGTGGGACTGACCCGGAAACATGTGTTTGGAAAACCAGCATTTTACCACACAGCCACTCCTGTACCTATGCGTATGTGTATGTATGTATGTGTGTGTGTATGTGTGTGTGTGTGTTTGGGAGTGCGTGTGCGCATATGAGTGTGTGTGTATGAATGTATATATGTATATATATGTCGTCAACGTCATAAGAACGGTAGAACGCCAATGAGGTTCACAGGCGATGTGCTTTCGTTTCCCACGGACAGCGTTCGATTTTTTTTCTATGCAACGATGGAGTTTTGTAAACCAATATTCTCACACTTTTATTAATAGCGTTATCCGCTTCGAGCCCCGCCATTCCAAAAATGAATATATGTGCGTTACCACAATCGCCACCACCACCACCACCACACTATCATCATCATCATCACTAAAATAAGGACTGCTAACACGATCAACATCACAACTATCACCACCACCACCATCACCACCCCCACTACCACCACCATCACCACCACTACCACCACCACCACCACCATCGCCACAACCAAATATATCAACGCTTCCCACATTCTATTGTCATCCACCATCACCACCACCACAACCACCACCACAACCAGCATCAGCATCACAATATTATCCCCCCCCCCCACATCATCGTCGCAGCTACCATGATCCTCACCCCACGCCGCAACCACCACCACCACTGCCACCACTGTTTCCACCACAACCAAATCTGTCCACACTTCCCACTCAGTTTAAACATCCACCACTACCATCTACAACAACACCACCAACAACAACATCATCATCACTAATTCTACCATAATGCCAGTTCCTATTATTTCAACACAGTCGATCGATTTCTTAGCGATAAGCGATTAAAGAGACTGTCTTTCCAGTAAGCCTTCATTTCTCATTGTTCACGCTTCGTTGGTAGCCGTTCCCGCACGTTCCGTTTCTGCTTCATTGCACAACTTGCTAATTAATTCTGGTAAAACGTTCTGCTGTATTATTATACTGTATTGTATTAAAGATATTGATATCTGGCAGTGGAATAAGGTTATACACTTGTAGTAGGCGGTCAGAGTTCGAGTCGGGGAATGCCTGCGCAAGACTGATAAATTACGACGTCAAATTAACAGTTAAAGATGTGACGAAGTAAAAAGGTATATTTAACATCGATTGCAGAAAATTGAAAGCCTTATTTCTGCTGGGTCGGACATGTGGCAAGGCTCACAAACAACAGGTGGACCCGGGCAGTTCCCAAGTATCACCCAAGAGATCGGAAATGGCCATGTAGAAGGCCTCCGAGAGGATGAGAAAATGATTTAGATTTCGGTCAAGGTGGAAAAGAATGGCGCAATCAAGACAGAATCGGAAGCGCATTGTGACTGGTATGTGGCTAAGTGGATAGGTATATTCGGTTCACAGTCGTAAGTTTGTGGTTTCAATTCCCGGTGGTGCGCTGTGTTCTTGAGCAAGACACTTTATTTCACGTTGCTCCAGTCAACCCAACTGGAAAAAATGAGTTGTACCTGAATTAAGCCTGATTTACCATTTGATGCTCGGAGACCAGACGTTGTTGTAGAAGATGAAATGATGACGGAAGCCAAAACCATAGATATTGCCATACACGGGGATATACGAACGACTCGGTGACAAAGAACTGGAAATGATTGAAAAGTACTACAAGCCACTACAACGTGATATTTTTTCTACTCTAGGCAAAAAGCCCGAAATTTTGGAGGAGGGGCAGTCGATTAGATCGACCTCAAAAGGATGAAAGGCAAAGTCGATCTCGGCGGAATTTGAACTCAGAATGTAAAGACAGACAAAATACCGTTAAGCATTTCGACCTGCATGCTGACGACTCTACCAGCTCACCGCATTAACTACAAGTGATATTGTACATATGTGGGCAATGAAGAGAGAAACTGTTAATCCTCGTAATACTGTGAACTTTGAGAGCATCAACGACAAGGTTTGAGAAATTGGGATTGACATGAGGGTAGAACAGGCACAGAAAATTACTTTATTGGCGACAGCGAAGATCTTGAAATTGATACTTGGGTGTTAAGTATCGTGTGAAAAGATCCTGTGAGACCCTTCACAAAAGGCTGTTATCCGCTCTTAGAGAATTAACTGGAGCAAGTGAAATCAAGGGCTTTGAGAAGTGAAATTGAAATAATAATCCTTTATATTACAGGCACAAGGCCTGGAATTTGGGGGCAGAGGGTAAGACGATAACATCAAACCCGGTACTCGATTAGTGCTTATTTCATCGACTCAAAAAGGGATGAGAGACAGAGTTGACCCATGTGGCATTTAAATTCAGCACATAAAATCGGAAGAAATGCTGCTAAATATTTTGTTCGGCGCGGTGACGATTCTGCCAGCTCCTTACCTTAATAATAATAATAATAATAATAATCTTTTCTGCTGGAAGCACAAGGCCTCGAATCTGGGGGAAGGGATTAAGTCGATTACATTTACTTCAGTGCGTAACTGGTACTTATTTAATTGACCCCGAGAGACAAAGTCGACCTCGGCGGAATTTGAACTCAGAACGTAGTGGTAGACGAAATACCGTTAAGCATTTGGCCCGGCTTGCTGAAGATTCTGCCAGCTCGCCGCCTTAAAAATAAGAACAGTTTCACGTTTCTGGCAGAAGGCTCGCAATTTGTTACCGAATACGTGGTTCCAAGAGTTAAAGTGATCTAAATTAAAACATTTAAAACAAAAATTACATGTTAATTTATGTTTCAGAGACCGGACAAAACGATTCTAATAAATTCTTATTTGCAAAATTAATTGCAACTAAATGTATCTGAACAGAAATACGGTAATGAAATTGTCGTGTTAATTTATGTTCCAATCTTCAGCTTAGCAATAATAGCAAAGTTTGTTTCATTTTGTATTTCATTATTTTCATATTAAATCGAAGCAAAACCAGTGTATTTCAACTGGAATATGTTGATAAAAAAACTTCATTTAAATTTATATTACAAACACCAGATTAATTTTGATGAAGTAATTTTACTAAATTCTTCAATATTTTACGAATTTTTTCATTATTTTCAAAATTAATGAAAAGTCAGTTTATTTCTTCAAATACATGGAAACAAAACGGTGCACACCTTCAGTGCTATTAACCATTTCACTTCATAAATTTATCTCTTTATATTCTTTAATATTTTGATGTCTCTAAGCTCATTTCGCAGTTCCACTGGGTTATATTCCATCCACCATTCGAGTATTTGTTTCTTTCTCCAATAAACAATCTATATTCTACTTCCCATTTAATACGACAGTTATCCTTCTCGTTCTCTCTCTCTCTCTCTCTCTCTCTCTCTCTCTCTCTCTCTCCTTGCCTAACTCTTTTTTTTCTCTACTTACTTCCCTCTCTCTCTCTCTCTCTCTCTCTCTCCTTGCCTAACGCTTTTTTTTCTCTACTTACTTCCCTCTTTCTCGCTCTCTCACTCTCTCTCTCTCTCTCTCTCTAACTTGTCTTTATTTTATTTTCACTCCGATAATATAGTAAGTACAATTTATAGAGCGGCTTCTCACTAAAAGCGTATTCATAACCGAAAAACATTTAGACTTATTTACACCAATATAAGGAACTATAGATGAGATGTGAAATTAAAATTTTATTATATAGACTGGACTAAAATTATAAAATTAAACTTATATATCTAGTATCATTTAAAGTACACAGAAGAGATAAAATTTATTATATAATTAATTCTAAAATTAAACTTATATATGTAATATCAATCATTTAAAGGACCCATAAGAGATAAAATTTATTATATAACTAATTCTAAAATTAAACTTATATATCTAATATCATTTAAAGGACAAATAAGAGATAAACCTAAGCACAAACCTAAAACGGCGAGCTTGGCGGAAACGCTTGCATGCCAGCTAAAATACTGAATTCAAATTCAAAGATCAACTTTGCTTTTCATCCTTTTGGGGTCGATTAAATAAGTACTAGGGGTGGGGGTCGATATAATCAACAAGCCTTAGCATTTCAGGTTTTGTGCTGATAGTAGAAAAGGATTATTTAGCGCATGTTTTAAACATCTCAAAGACATTTCAACATCAATTCTACCATTTTGCAATTATATAAGTATTAATCAAATAAACTCGAGATTCATTTAGAATTTTCTCGACAAATTAATTTATTAAGAAGAGATAAAAAGATATCAGCTGCAGCTGGATATAATATGGTTTTGTCATCTGAATATCATTCATGTTATTTCATTAGAATAGAATAATTATTTGGTCACACAAGAAATTTCAGTTTCCCGACTGTTAACTCCCACTGATGCAAAAGAAACACTCTGCAGGCTCTTTAGAATTGGAATGAGAAACACAAAACAACAAACAAACAAGAAAATAGTGAAATGACATTTATTCCAAAAGAAATACTATTTTAAAACCCATTTTCTAAGCTCAAACATATACGTATATATATAACTACACACACACACACACACACACACACACACACACACACACACACACACACACACACACACACATATATATATATGTATATATATAGTAACAACAAAACAATGAAGAACAAACACAAAAAGACAACAAGGCCAGGACGTACTACATGTAAAATATTAGCAGACGCTCAGGGAGGGAAAGAAAGGTGGTTTAACGTTTCGAGCATGGCTCTTCTTCGGAAACAGAGGAAAGTCCAATAGAAAGGAAGACGGAGGAAGAAAATCGCCAACGATTCACGCACACACTAGCACTGACCACTTCCCAGCACTCACACCATCATCCACACAGCTACACATACACACACGCAAACGTCAAGGTCACCAGCTCCCTATCACACGCATATGCACACGCACGCGCACCTTCGTTTTGGGATCACGACTACTTTATTATCTCCCTTTCTTCCTAGCTCTCCTGTGTCACCCCTCTATTCGGCATTCGCCATGACAGATCGCTAGCTACTAAACGTTTTTCTGCTTTCTCTCCCTGTTTATTTCTGTGTTCCTTTCTGTCGAAGAGCGTAGGCATGAAACGTAAAAGACTTTCTCACTTCCCGAGCGTTAAACCAATTCATTTGTTTCTTGTTTACACACCCGTCTTCGTCCTTTGTTATTTTGTAAATTCTCACTATATATTATATATTCTTTTATTCCATTAATTGTGTCAGTCATTTTACCGGGGCCATGCTGGAGTACCTCCTTTAGTTGAGTAAATCGACATCAGGACTTATTCTTTGTAAGCCTAGTACTTATTCTATCGGTTTCATTTGCCGAACCCCTAAGTTACGGGGACACAAACACATAAGCATCGGTTTACGAGCGATGATGGGGTGGGGACAAACACAGACACACAAACATCTACACATACATGTATACATACATACATACATACATACATACATACATACATACATACATAATACAAACATATATATATATATAGTTCATATATGGAAATAGGAAATATTAGTATGTCTGATGTTGTGGGAATGATTCTATCTGATAGCACGATGGAAATGGATTTAGATAGCAATAGAAGTGATCATAAAAAGCCTGATAATAGAATTAATAAGAGGGGAAATAATATCAATACGAATAATTGTAACAACAATAATTTAAATCTTAGTAATAATATTGGTGTTGTTGATGGTTCCATTAGTTGCAATTGTAGAAATAAGTCCCGTTATCCGTTATCAGGCCGATGTATCGCCAGAAGCGTAGTATATAAATGCACAATAAGTCCTATAACTGATAATTATATTTACTTGGAATGCACGATTAATTTGATACAGCGTATATATAACCACCTGTCATCTTTTAGACTTAAACATAAGGCTAATTGTACGTCATTATCAAATAAAATTTGGGAATTAAAGGAAAGTGGTACCAGTTTTAGCCTTAAATGGGAAATTATAAGAAAAGCTCAACCTTATAGAAATAGCAGATATGGATGTGAATTATGTTCCATGGAAACTTATGAAAGTTTTAAACTCAGAAACAATACTAGCCTGATTAATAACAGATTAGACCTTAAAGTATTGTGTGTACACTGTTCCACTCGCCCTTTTAAATATTTTAAAAAGTAGCAAACTTATATAGTGTGGTATTTTAGCATCTACCATGTTTATCTTAGGCTATAATTAATACATATTTAAATTGAAATTAAACTTTTATAGCATATTTTTGATCTCTCACCTTAATGCATAACCTTCCTGTGAAAACAAAGATTTTAACTTTATCCATGGATGGTATATGGTTTTACTTAAATTGTTTTCATATCACATTTGCTATTGCTGTTAGTTTAGTGTGTTTCTTACTTAACTTTATTGAATAGGATGTTTTGAAGTTTTTTAATAGCTTTTTAATAGTCATTAAACCTTTTAAATTTTATTTGATGCCTGACCCTAAAGGATTCATGTTATTCCATTGTTGTTGTAGTATTTTCATTGTTATTTTATATTTGACTTAAATAAATATAATCCTTGTTCCATTATTATTTTGTACTTAGCTCATGTTAGTTAACACAAGTTCCTGATAATTTAAGATAGTGCAATCTAATTAAATTAGTACATAAATATCATGTTCTCTTTTAATAGTTTAGTTCACCATTATATTCTATGCTGATTCCAATCATTCATTTTATCAGTTTCTTAAACTTTGATGAGTCCATCATTATAAACCATGTAAATCCTATGTATCAATTCTTTACATTAGTTATATAATGAATTTTATGTCTTATGTGTCCTTTAAATGATATTAGATATATAAGTTTAATTTTAGAATTAGTTATATAATAAATTTTATCGCTTAGGTGTCCTTTAAATGATACTAGATATATAAGTTTAATTTTATAATTTTAGTCCAATATATATAATAAAATTTTAATTTCACATCTCATCTATAGTTCATTATATTGGTGTAAATAAGTCTAAATGTACTTTACCATAGCATTTTAAATTAATGGCACCTCATTGTTTTTTGCATACTGCATTAATTGATTATTTACATTATTATACACTATTTCTTTTTATGCCATTATTAATTTATAATTAGCTTTTATTTATTCACATATTAATTAAGCATATATTGGTATCTCAAGTATTTCAAACTTAGCATATGTAAAACAATTCTGATACATTATTCTGATTAATGAAAAATATGAACAACCATTTACTGTATCTGTACACAATTTAGCAACTTTATTTTATATACTTTTGACCTAGGTCGCCTTATGTTAAAACTTCCCATACTTCATTATAAACTGGTCTGTTAGTAGAGTAACCCCACCACCTATAGTAGTTTGCCACTAAACCCAAAGAAATTATATAACTATATCATCCATGTTTGCTGTCTATACTGTCTACCTCTTTCCTTTTCCTTACAAGGAAAATGCTGGTGCCCTCTTAAGCTTTGAATCACTAGGTCTGATAAGATGATCCATAAATCAGAAACAAAAAAAAACAAATTAAAAATCTGTTTAGAATTATTCACAAGCCTGTATGGTCTGGCTAAGTCATAATGGTTTTGTTGTATTCTTCCTTTCTACTTAGAGAGTTTAAATGTAGTTATAAAAGTATGTCCTTCTGTTGAAATGTAATTTCAGTAAATTTCTATAGCTTTGTGCAGCTGACGATTGCTCTGCATTTTACATTTCATGTAATGTTCGCATTGCTTAAATAAATGGAGTCGCATGAAACGATCGTACTGCATTAACTTTGGATATCCTTGTTGCTTATTTTGATTTTAATCACCTTATTTTGAAATTGCATGGATAATACCATACTTAATTCTGGTGCCTAAACTTAAATACCATATTCACCTTAAATCTAAATTTTTTACACACACACATACACACACACACACACACATACACACACACACACACACACACATATATATATATATATATATATGAAGGGCTTCCTTCAGTTTCCGTCTACCAAATCCACACACAGGGCTTTGGTCGACCCGAGGCTATAGCAGAAGACACTTGCCCAAGATGCCATGCTGAGGGACTGAACCCGGAACCATGTGGTTGGTAAGCAAGCTACTTACCGCACACCCACTCCATATATGTATATGTGTGTGTGTAAAACTATATATATACATATCTATGTGTGTATATATATATGTATATATATATATATATATATATATATATATATATATATATATATATATATATATATATAATTTAAATTCAGATGAATATGGTACTTTAGTTGAGGCACCAGAATTTAGTACGGTATTATCCATACAATTTCAAAATAAGGTGATTATATATATATATATAATATATAATTTTCTGTTTAGAGTATTATTTTCTATCTCAGTAACACGTCGGTTGAGGTGATACAATTGTCAGAGCATCGGAGAAAAGAAAGTCCTTTCAGGTGTTTGTTTCGACTTATGTTCCCTGTTCAAATCCCATCATGGTCGCAGTCCAATGACAGAAGCCGGTTAAAGATAACATATATGAAAGCACATATTATCTGCCAGTAAAACTGTCCCGGAGCCAATGCTTATCCGAGCCCTAGTTACCAATTAAGAATGTTACCGATTATGATGTGGGTTATTCTAGAGAGAATTTATGAACCGAGAAATACATACAAATATAGCATTTATCTGTGATTAAACTAAATAGTTAATATCTCTCACATGAGTTTTAAAACAGGCTTCTCTCTGATGGCTTATATTATTGGTCCTTCATTTTCTCCCTCTCTTTCTCTCTCTTTTTCTCTCTTTATTTCTCTCGTTCTTCCCAGAATTTCTCTCTCTTCCTCTTTACTTCCCCTCTCTCCCTTTATCTTTTCTCTCTCCCTTTATCTTTTCTCTCTCCCTTTATCTTTTCTCTCTTTCTCTCGTTCTTCCCAGAATTTCTTTCCCTTCCTCCCTACTCCCCCTCTCTTTCTCTTCCCAGAATTTTTCTCCCTTCCTCCCTTCTCCCTTCTTCTTTTTAATCTCTCTCTCTCTCTCTCTCTCTCTCTCTCTCTCTTTCACTTGCTCTTCCCAGAATTTCTCCCCGTCCCTTCCTCTTTCTCTCTATCTATCTCTCTTCCCTTTCTTTCTATTGGTCCCCTTCTCCGTCTCTTTCTCTCTTCCCAAACACTCCCTGTTTCTCTTCTCCCTCTTTCTCTTTTTCTCCTTTTTTGTTTACAGAATTATTTAATTTGCTATATAATTGCAAATCACTTCTTGTTTGTACCGTATTTCACCGAACGTTTCCGAGTTTTATTTGTCTAACATGTAACTTAACTTGAAACCTTGTGCAGAAACTGCAGCAATAATTATGACAGGAAGAGGAATTTAATGGCGCCCAAATCTATTAAGTTTACATTAAATTTAAATTAATTTCACGACGCCACAATTTTTTTGTCGTCCCAGCTTCGGATGTAGGTAAATACAAGGTTTTACAGGATGATCTGATTTGATGCTGCAGTTTTGACGCAGACGATTTGACATGACTGAGAGGGCATTCAAATTGTTTTGGCGATAGTACGTTTTGGCACCGAATGTAAACACACTCAAACTCTCACGCACTCTCTCATTCTCCCCCTCTCAGTGCACGCGTGATAATATAGATATACTGGTTCAGAGTGAGTAGGACGTTACCTTTGCATATATATATAATTCTATGCTCAAACACATAAGTACAGACAGTGAGGAGGAAACGAAGAGAAAACAAAACATTAAACCTAGAGAAACAATAAAACGTTGAATGTTAAAGAACGCAGCGTCGAATCAGTAATGCCAAATACATGGGGTGAAAACGATTCTATCGAACCCTCCATATTCCTTGTCCTAGTTGACATCCGTCATCGTTTCATCATGCTTACTTGGACACTTTTAAACCGCACACGCCATCCATTTTGATTCTGCATTAATTAGTTGAAGGAGGTATCCGGTGTCTTTTGTGGATTGATCTACATACGTGGCATTCGGACGACTTGCTCGAGTACGGCCATGCTTTGTCATCCTTAGTAATAGGTCACTTGCCAGCACTTGTTTAGCTCGCCAGCAATGTCCAGCAAAGTGCTAGCATCTATGCGTCTTAATGGCGGAAACTGGCTGAAGATCTTCATTCCATACAACTGTTTATTCGATGGATTTAGTTCTCCTCAATATGTTTACACCGGAAGACAAATGCCACAACTATAATCTGGAGCATGATAAAAAAAACTAAAAAGAGAAGAAAAATACGGGAGCATGCTTTACATTTATATAAACGTGGAAGAGTTATAGGTATATGGATAAACAGCTGTGTCAGATGGCAGATTACGAAACTAACGCTCGTTCTGAGAAGGGAAAAACAAGTGTGGCCAAGGTCATAATGAAAGCCAATGCGCATCTAGTCCTTGCAAGATACAAGCAGATAATTACCATGTTGTTTGTATCTGATTTACTCTTCGCTGTAATAGAATTATCCGGGGAAAATGGAGAAAATCATACGGCTCGTATTTTTGGCTGCTATGATATGGTATCCGGTGAAAGAAATTTGAATAATTAATTAAAGCATAAACAATTCCGGAAATATTAGTGCTCACCCTCAATCAACCCCCTCTCTCACTCACTCTCTCACACACACACACTCTCACCCAATCTGTCACTCCCTCGCAGTCTTTTTCTCCCACAAACTTTCATCCTCTCATTCTCACCCTCTCCCTCTCTACATATATATACATACATACATATATATATATATATATATATATATATATATATATATATATATATATATAATTATAATAAGACATTTACTATATAGAGCTACATACAAGAAGTAGACGTCAAATGGCTCTAAAACTACCATATTGTGATAAATGAAGTAGTTTGGTGTCTACGTATTAATTTTTACCTAAATGGTTTATAACATGCTGGCTACTTGATAAAATCCTATACAAATATATATATATATATATATATGTGTATGGGAGGGAGTGTCTATATCTCTATGTTTATACGTATATTTATGTATATATACTATATGATACATATGTATATACATTTATATATATGTACATATGTAATATATCGAACAAGTGATATCAATATATATGCTTGTGTGTGCGTGTGTGCGTGTACGTATGTGTGCTCGTATGTGTACGTGTATGTGTGTATAAATTTAGATACGTTTGGGCCAAGCATAATCTTGAATGCCAAGCCTAATCACAATCCAGATGGTGAATAATAACGCCGTCTCGTATCGCAGTTGTCAGACAAAAATCTCATAATTTCTAAACATCCGTTTCAAGACAACAGCATACACACACACACACACACACACACACACACACACACACACACACACACACACTCACACACACACACACACACATATATATATATACATAGGTATGTATATAAGAATATAAATATTGATATATTATGTATATATATATATATATATATTATATACATAGGTGTGTATGTATATATGAATATATTTATATACATACATCCATATATATATATACAGGGTGTCCACAAAGTCTGGGTACCTGGAATAAATAAAATCATAACATAAACAATTAAATATAAGAAATAATGATTTCTTAATGTATGTGTTAATCCCCATGTACTCAGACTTTGTGGTGACCCTGTATATATATATATGTACATCGGAAGTTCCCAGACGGACAGACAGACAGAATTTAGCGTTTACTGTTATTACTAATGCGGCGAGATGGGAGAGCCGATAGGAAACCGGGCGAAATGCTTAGCGGCATTTCGTCAGACTCTACACTCTGAGTTCAAATTCCGCCGAGATCGACATTTCCTTTCATTCTGTCGGGGTCGATAGATTAAGTACGAGTGAAGTAATGGGATCGATGATACCGACTTAACCCTTCCCCCACAATTTCAGGCCTTGTGCCTACGGTAGGAAGGATTATTGTAGATAAAGTGGCGAGCTGGCAGAAACGTTAGCACGCCGGGTGAAATGCTTAACGGTATTTCGTCTGAGTTCAAATACCCCTGAGGTCGACTTTACTTTTCATCCCCTTGGGGTCGATAAATTAAGTACCAGTTACGCACTGGGAGCAATGTAATCGACTTAATACCTTTGTCTGGCCTTGTTTGTCCCCTCTCTGTTTAGCCCCTTGTGGGAAATAAAGTAATAAGAGATGTTAGCACGCCGGGCGAAAGGCTTAGCGGTATTTCGTCTGTCTTTACGTTCTGAGTTCAAATTCCGCCGAGGTCTACTTTACTTTCCATCCTCTTATGGGTCGATAAATTAAGTACCAGTTACGCACTGGGGTCTATGTAATCGGTGTGTGTGTGTGTGTGCTTGCGGGTTCCATGATTTCGCTTAGACTCAGCGATATGAATAACGTGGTGCTGGAACTCTGATTACACACGCTTCAAAACAAAATCATAGATGACTACAGTGCATAATACAAATTTCAAGAAACGGTAAGAGAACGTATACACACACACACGCAGAAG